>NC_056739.1:1397190664-1397338164 GCF_019279795.1 Protopterus annectens | reverse complement strand
AGGTTTATACAATCTAACCATAGCAAATAATTCATAAACTTGATGGAATCACATTCTTGGAACATTATTACAGCCCAGAAACTTCCTGTGTTTCTCTAGTTCTCCATCATGTATATATTTCTCCAAACATTATAAACATATATATTAAGAGAAATATGTCTGTGTATAATAATGTGGGGAATAGCACATAACTAGCTTAATTATTCCAGAAAAGGTTTCACTGTGACATAGTTATTAATCCCCGGGTCTCTGTGTGCCCCTGACCTAAAAATCCACTCCATCTCTAATTTCGCTAGGGCATTGTTATTGTCACCCATCCTGGGGCTAATATCTAGAGTTTGTAAGACTCTAAAACTAAAATGATGTGTCGGATTTAAAGTGATGTGTTTGGCCAGTGCATTCAATTCATTTTGTTTACGAATGTCATAGATGTGATTGTAGATGCGCTCTCTCAGCCTCCTCTTGGTGAGACCAATGTAGAAGGCTTGACAGAGAGCACAATTGGCCACGTATATTAAATTCTTAGTGTTGCAATTCGTATGTGTCCTTGGTGAAAAAACAAAGTATCCATATGGATGTCGATATTCTTGTAGAGTGGTGATGTACTGGCACATGCTGCATTTCTTGCATGGATATGTTCCTGGTGTACCATTTATATCCTCCTTAACATAGACATTCTTATGTAACTTAGCAGAAAAGATTGTTTTCAAGTTATCGCAGGTCCGAAAGACAAAACCCGGTTTGTCACCTACTATTGCCCTGATGTCATCTGTAATGGTAAGAATGTTCCAATGTCTCTTTATAATCTTCCTGATTTCATTGATGTCATTTGTATATTTCAAAATAAAAGTAATCTTATTGTTGTGTGTATTATACGTTGCTGTGTGTTTATCTCTTAATCTATTCTTGCCTCCAGGTCTCTCACAACAACTACTGTATGTCTCCTCAACCCTGTTCTCATATGGTATAATATAATGTCTTATCTCTTTAACTAGCTTGCTGTTATACCCCCTGGCCATAAATAACCTTTCCATCTTATCTGCCTCTATTTGTAATGTGGCCGGATCCTTACATATTCTAGATAACCTCGAAAACTGTCCTTTCATTATTCCAGAGAACATGAATCTAGGATGCATGCTGCTGTACTCTAAAATTGTATTCCTCCAGCATGTCTTTCTAAACAGCTTAAATGATAGTTTATCTTCTGTATCATAATATAAAGTTAAATCTAAAAAGATAATCTCATTGTAAGAGTACTCATATGTAAATTTCAGAAATGTGGTCGTTTTCTCTAGATAATCTACAAAGCTCCTCAGCTCATCAGTAGTGCCATCCCATGCCAGTATCACATCATCAACAAATCTCTTGTACATACATATCTTATCCATCCATGGGCTATTGAATATATGTTTCTGCTCCCAGCAATATAATACTAAATTAGCATAGGAGTTTGCGCATGGGGTGCCCATGGCGACACCCCATGTCTGCAGATAGTATTTGCTATGAAACATAAATATATTACAATTTAGTACTAGCTCCAATAATTGACCGATTAAAATCTGCCTGTCTCTTGAGAAATCACTCAGTGCAACCATTATCTCCCTCACAGCCTGTGTACCATATTCGTTGGGAATACACGTGAATAAATCATGAACATCTAATGTAACTAAAAGTAGTTTCCCACTCCTCTTGTCTAAGAGGTCAAAGGATTCTAGATCTTTTAGTAGATGTTGAGTATCTCTAAGAATGGTGTGAATTCTATTCACTATTGGCCTCAACATTTTTTCTAGAAATATTGAGATGTTGTATGTCACCCACTGTCTACCTGACACTATGGGTCTCATAGGTATCGGTTCAATTTGTTTGTGTATTTTCGGCAGACCCTTTAACACTATTATTATTTGTGTAAAGTTGAAAGAACAAACTTAGTTAATTTATAAAAATGGAAGAAAGAAGCTGTCTGGAAAAAATACCAAGAAATTTCAGGGTATGAGAGCATACAAATACACTGAATTTCTTTTGCCAAGGTACAGCTTTATTAGGGGATATAAATGTATACAAAGGCATTTTAGAATGTGTCCCTGTCCGACTAGGTATAGAAAACGTAAACAAGACTTCCAGCTTCAAAGGAGAAAGGTGTACATTCAAACACAGAATGATCACACTTGCAATGTATTGATCGCTAGAAAGGGTTGTTGGTCTGAAGAAATGACTCTACATTAATTTTAAAAGCTATGACTACTGTAGACAAACATGAATTTAACAAAGTATAATGTATAATAACTGTCCGGTTCCATGGATCATATAGCTTTTGGTATGTAGGTTGTATATTTCCATGTATGTATAATATGAATAGAGCATAGGATACTGAGCCTATGTGTAATACATTTAAGTACTTATTATTTTATTACAGTTCAGTGATACTCATTATTTCATTTTTCACAGTCTGTCAAGACCCCAGAGAGCATTATATGGGGTATTGAGGATGCACAATTATCACAGGGGGGATACCAAATTTCAAAACCGAAATTCTAAAGCTCAGCCTTTGAAACTTGCACAAAATTATGCTTCTGGCAAAATGTAATTAAATTGTATGTATTAGTAGCCTTTGTACTAAACTGGAGATATTTCCTTTTTGCACATTTTCACCAGGAAAATCACAGAATAACAAAATACACTGAAAAAAACAATAAAGCAGAGCAGACCATACTGCACAACTCCACTTTAATAAAAGTTTAGCACTCTCGTCAGAACAGTTTCCAATTTCCTCAGAACACAAACATACAACAGTGAAATGTTTAAATAGGTACATCACAGTCACATGATACTAAAGACACCCTTATCTATACTAAATTTAAAAATACAGTCTTCCAAAAAAGGTGCAGGTCCTAGGGTAGGGTACCTTCTGAAATCCGAGGTCACTCACACTGGCTGTTCAACATCAAATCATCTAGTGCAAGATCAATCCTATGATATTAAATATTAATTTCACTGACCAAAACTTTTTCGTAAGTATCTGTATGCAGTAAGGATAACATTCTGTCAATATATTCATTCACATCCATAACCACTAGGCCCCCACCTTTGTCAGGTTTCATTACTCTGACCTGATGCATGCCACTGATGTCTTTTAATAAAGTTCTTTCTTCCTGTGTTAAATTATGGTGAAAATACACCCCGTTTTTCTTCCCTTCCTTTTTCCTGATGTCATTTTCACACATTCTCTCGAATATGTTGATCAAAGGGTGCAGGGGTGGGTTAAAGGTACTGGGTCTCTTACATACTTTATTCACATTTAAATTAAGATGTTCCTGTGGACCTTGATGGAAACATAGACCCAAATTCAACTTTCTTACAAATAATTTAAGTTGTACTAGAGATTCGTCATTGCTAGCCTGTCTAGAGGGGACAAACGTTAGCCCTTTATCAAATAAGTCTGCCCATTCTGATGTTACTTGGGCAGAACTATAAATCAATATTTTAAAGTCCTCTATTTTATTTCTGACAGGTTTGCATCTAGATATGTTATTCACCACCTGTACCTGCTTCTCTCTCTCCCCCTGCCATTCCTCGGGGGTACTTCCCTCATGTAGTATGGTGTTTGGGAATAATTTAAAACCACCAACGACCAGCAAAAATGATAGTGAACACAATATAATAAAGATTACTTTATTGTTGCTCCAAAACCATATTCCAGACTGGTTTCGGCTATTCAGCCTTTGTCAATGGATACAAAAAGATTTTTTGGTATATAATAAAACAGCCTATATTTATAGTGATCTCTAATTATCTTGAAACAGTGGTACAGCCCAACCTAGTGGATGGAGTATCCAAATACATGTCTCACCTAAAGAGCAAAGCATTCACCCAGTAACATATGATATCAAGAATGTTAAGTAATAGAAAATATCATATTTTCAAGGATTATAAAGAAGAGTTTTGTAAAAATCCTTTGTGCATACAGGTCCCATGGTAAAAAGCCAGGGGCATACTCTAAGTATTTATAAATAAGCATACATTAGTCTTCATATATAACCAAAAATGTAAATCTGACTACACCTTGTATATATTGTATATAATAACAATATATCAATTCCTATATAAATTAAAATGAACTTTACTGATCATATATCATATTAATGAATAAAGTTTCAAAAATAAGCCATCATTACCGGCTATTAATTATGGTTATAATGATTTTCAATAGTTTCCTTATGAATGATGCCTATATTATAATTATTATAATACCTTGCCATATATTTCAAAACAACATGACAGATATAAAACTGCAAGACTGTGTATGTATATATATCCTACAGATATAGATATGTAAAGAATTCGTAACATACCTTTAGTCAAATGCTAATACATAAGTGTGGTTAACCTGACCACCATTATAATATTCACACTGGTTTTTGATCTATGTGTATATATGATTTTGCCATGATCATGGAACCCCCGGACACTACATAAAACTCACAGATGGTCATTCAGACCTGGTGGAAATAAACATCCAAGGCTGGTAATCCAATATTGTTCCTTGTGGTTTAGAATGGTGTGCCAACCTTGTTGGTTGTTCCTGTCCCCCTGAATTTTGTCAATGATCATGAACATGAAATGAGCATTGAAATGTTGTATCGTATGTCTGTATAAAGCATTTGTTTCTTTTTTGTTCTTAATGTCACTTCTGTGTTCTGTCATCCGTATTCTAAGTGATCTTGATGTTTGACCAACGTAGAAGGCTTTACATTGGCAGGTGGCTAAGTAAATGATTGGTAACATTTGGGGTATTCAGTTTACGGTTACATGTAACATTAGTACTATTGATTTTTTGGATGTTACTGTTTACCGTAACAAAGATGACACCTTAAGCGCTAAAACATTTAGAAAATACCCACAATACAACACATTGTTACATGCATCCAGTATGCATCCGAACCACACCATCTGCAACATCCCTAAATCTCAGTTTATGCACATCAGATGCATTTGTTCATCTCAGGAGGAATTTGAACATGCCAGACAAGATTTATACCATAGATTTCAAGATAGGGGATATAGAGACATGGATATACACCAAGCTAGTTCATGGAGCAATACCATAGACAGAAGGACTTTGTTACAATACAAAAAATCAGGGCATGCCAATCAAGATTCTATTTTGAGATTTGTGACTACATATGGCAGGAATCAACAAATAGTCAGGGATATATTGAACTCAAACTGGAACATTCTTTTGGCTAATGATAGTTTAGGAACACTATTAGGTCCTCAGTGTCAGATGTCATTCAGATGAGGAAAGAACCTGGGAGGGCTTTTTTCACAGAGCGGTATATCACCAGACCACTATTATTGGAGACAAACTAATTGGTACGTTTCCATGTGGTCATTGTTGCTCCTGCCTACAAGTTAGTACACTCAAAGAATTTACCAGTGCCAACACTAATCGTGTATTTCAAACGAGGGTGTTTGGAAATTGCAGTAGCACATGGATCATCTACTTAGCCACCTGCCAATGTAAAGCCTTCTACGTTGGTCAAACATCAAGATCACTTAGAATACGGATGACAGAACACAGAAGTGACATTAAGAACAAAAAAGAAACAAATGCTTTATACAGACATACGATACAACATTTCAATGCTCATTTCATGTTCATGATCATTGACAAAATTCAGGGGGACAGGAACAACCAACAAGGTTGGCACACCATTCTAAACCACAAGGAACAATATTGGATTACCAACCTTGGATGTTTATTTCCACCAGGTCTGAATGACCATCTGTGAGTTTTATATAGTGTCCGGGGGTTCCATGATCATGGCGAAATCATATATACACATAGATCAAAAACCAGTGTGAATATTATAATGGTGGTCAGGTTAACCACACTTATGTATTAGCATTTGACTAAAGGTATGTTACGAATTCTTTACATATCTATATCTGTAGGATATATATACATACACAGTCTTGCAGTTTTATATCTGTCATGTTGTTTTGAAATATATGGCAAGGTATTATAATAATTATAATATAGGCATCATTCATAAGGAAACTATTGAAAATCATTATAACCATAATTAATAGCCGGTAATGATGGCTTATTTTTGAAACTTTATTCATTAATATGATATATGATCAGTAAAATTCATTTTAATTTATATAGGAATTGATATATTGTTATTATATACAATATATACAAGGTGTAGTCAGATTTACATTTTTGGTTATATATGAAGACTAATGTATGCTTATTTATAAATACTTAGAGTATGCCCCTGGCTTTTTACCATGGGACCTGTATGCACAAAGGATTTTTACAAAACTCTTCTTTATAATCCTTGAAAATATGATATTTTCTATTACTTAACATTCTTGATATCATATGTTACTGGGTGAATGCTTTGCTCTTTAGGTGAGACATGTATTTGGATACTCCATCCACTAGGTTGGGCTATACCACTGTTTCAAGATAATTAGAGATCACTATAAATATAGGCTGTTTTATTATATACCAAAAAATCTTTTGTATCCATTGACAAAGGCTGAATAGTCGAAACCAATCTGGAATATGGTTTTGGAGCAACAATAAAGTAATCTTTATTATATTGTGTTCACTATCGTTTTTGCTGGTCGTTGGTTGTTTTATGTTGTTGGTTTGACCCTGCAAGCCATCCTTGCGGAGCACTTTGTTTGCCGTCTGGGAATAATTCCCATTGTTGTTCCCCTGCCAGCCCTGCTGTTGTCTCTGCCTCTGATTCATCAGTCTGTCAAACCTCCTCAGAGGCTGCACTTCTAAAGGGCTGTTAGGTTCAACATCATTCTCATCCACAATCTCATTGTTGACATCATAATTATTGACCTGGTTGACATAGTTATTGTTCCTATCCTGCCCTCGTGGTGAGTGTGGCTATGCCTTCCCAGACTCATAGTCCAATTTGTTTCTAAGTAGCTTTTTTGCTTTTCTATCTTTTAGCATCACCATTTGATCTTCTATGTCTCTAAACACTTTAGTGTACTCAGAACTTTTAAATTGAAACAATAAATCATTTCTGAGATTGTTATCAAGACTCTCAATGTTCTTTTTAAGTTCAACTATTTTCTTTTCATTATGTTTAATTAAAACACTAAGCAGTTCACATCCTTGTTTGTTAAAAAGTTTGAGCAACTCACAATGTAATTCTGATTCTTGTATAAGTCCTGTCACGTATTTCCAGTTTTGGAGTCCTTTTGGCACTTGCTGTCTCTTATAACACTCCTCTAAGAAAGAATTTTTAAGCTGTAATTTCCGTAATTGATACGTTTGGTCCTTAGCTGCTCCAATCTTCTTTATCCAAGTTGCAATGGTTTACTTCACTCACTGCCACACTAAATGAGAATTCTCTCCGCTCCAACCAAGAACGTACAGAAAACGTTTCATTATGCCTTTCCTCATTGACCAGTGAAGTGCTGGCTCTGTCATCATCATGGAAACCAGGTAGTGAGTTACCTGAAGTCCTTACAACCCGCTCTGTTCTCTGAGCTGGGGTAATTAAGTCAGATTCAGATGTTTGTGTAGAAAAAACTGCTCCACTGTCTCGATTAAGCAAATGAGGCTGAAAACAAGCAAGGTTTCCCTCCATACGCTGTGTCCGCACCTGAATAAGTGCTGACAGATTCCCAGTGCTTGTAGAAAGTCCATGACAAGAACAACTGGAGTCACTGTCAACGTTCCCACTCTCACTCATAACTTCCACTATTTTTGGCACACCCAAGACTCATGAGAGTTTAGAAGACCCCCCCCATTGAGGCCTATTGTGGATGCAAAGGCCTCAAAAACCCTGCATATAGCTAAATATATAGATGTGAACGTTAAAAATCTCTTGAATGAATATAAATATATTTTCAGGGACTGTTGGGATTTTTTATCAAAAGTTTCAAATGACCTATACTCCGAAGAACTGTTATTTGTCACTATTGATGTATGTGATCTTTATTCTGTCATCCCACACTCTGAGGGTTTGGATATGTTTTTTGAGTTTTTATGTAACCACCCCAGTGTAGACCATGACAAAGCATTGACTATTACCACCTTAATGAATCTGGTTTTAGGAAACAACTTTCTAATGTTTGAAAATCAGTTGTTTTGACAACTTAAAGGTGTAGGAATGGGTGCAGTTTGTGCACCCACGTTTGCCAACATTTTCCTTGCCCAATGGGAAAGTCAACATGTCCTCAATTCTGAGTTTAGTAATTGTTGGACACTTTATAGATGATATTTAAATGACATCATCATTTTTTGGAAAGGTGGCAGGGACAAACTTAATGAATTTTTTATACATTTGAACAGCAGTACATTGTTTTTTTAAGTTTGCCATGGAAATAGGTGAAGAAGATGTTCATTATCTGGATGTGACCATCTCAAAGAATAGCAGTGAAGGGAGGTTTGACTCTAACACATACAGAAAACCTACCTACTCTAATTCACTACTTCATTTTAAAAGCCACCACCATATCTATCAAAAAAAGTCTCTGGTCAAAGGCCAGATGGTGAGGTTTGCCTGTATGGTGAGAAATGACTCTATCTTTAGTGAAAAATGTTTAATTTTGAAGAACATGTTGATCAACAGAGGGTATCCAGTTATATTCTTGGAAAATATTTTTTGGGAGGTCATTAGGAAAAGACAGGAAGGGATCTTTTAGCCATTACTTGGGACAAATGGTGATTTAGTTACCTTGAATGGTAGGAAAGACACAGCTGATTTTCAAAGATCCCTAATATTGTCATATAATATACATTTTGATAGCATTAGGGATATAATACAACATAACTGGGGCATTTTTAGGGCTGACAGTGAGTATGTGGAGAAAATGGGGAAGAACCCTGTAGTGGTGTAAAAGAAAGATCTATGTTTTAAAAATTTACTTGAATGACAAAAGAAAAAAAGTCACCTTGGCCGCATGTCTAAATGCAGACATTGTAATCAATCTAGGTATGTAAAGGAAGGTATAGAAATTTGTATACCCAGATGGGGAGTTTTTAAATTTTGTCAGAAGTTGAACTGCCAGAGCAATAATGTTGTGTATCTTTCTGAGTGTCAACAATGTTTGTCATTTTACATTGGTAAGACCAAAAATAAATTTAAAAGTAGGATCAACCAGCATCAATATGACACAAACAAGAATGACGAAAGAAATGCTCTTGCAAAACATGAGTAAAAATCCCACACATTCATTTAAATACACCTGTATCGAAAAACTGGGCTTTGATCAAAGGGGTGGACCTCATGAATTGCTTTTAGAATACAAGGAGTTGATTTGGCAACTCAGGCATAATGCTTTTGGGGACCCCCGGGCTAAATTACTCTGTCTCGATCAGCAGTGTTTTGAAACTGAAGGATGACTATGTTTTTTCTTAGATTTGTGTTTAAGTGCTTTTTTAGCTGTCACAATGCTGTTGCTTCTGTTTATTTAGTACACATGTGTTTTTATACACATATTTTATTTTTAATAAGCAAGGTTTTAAACTATGTAAAAATATGCTTTTTTGGAAGACTGTATTTTTAAATTTAGTATAGATGGGAGTGTCTTTAGTATCATGTGACTGTGATGTATCTATTTAAATATTTCACTGTTGTATGTTGGTCTTCTGAAGAAGTTGGAAACAGCTCTGACGAAAGCACTAAACTTTTATTAAAGTGGAGTTTTGCAGTATGTGGTCCGCTCTGTTTTATTGTTTTTTTTTTTTTTTCACTATTTGCACATTTATTTTCATTATGTATTAATTTGTTTTGCCGTATTACTGAGGTAAACAAGTAGTACTGCAGTGGTGGTGCTGCAGTAGCATTGTCGCCTCACAGTTAGACGTTGCCCGTTCGATTCTCAGTTAGAGCGTCTTCTGTGTAGCGACATGCGTGAATGGGCATTCCTTCGTTGAAGGTTGTGCGTTAGGCCCGGCAAGCCAGTACGCAAAAATCTACTGCCAATCATTAGTGGACCGGAGTTCTGCTGTGACGATCCCTAACCGGGAAAAGCCGAAAGACAAACAAATAAACAAACTGAGGTAAACAAGTGAGTAGTAAAAAAGGTCTGCTGAAGCTATAAACCTTAGCTGGTTAATGCAATATTTAATCAATTAATTTAATATATTAGATGCTGTTTTGTTTATTATCGTAGAGTAATACCACTGACTTTTTTCCTTTTGAAATCACAACATTTAGCATCTCAAATAAATGCTATGTAGCTGAAAGCCTATCCCTGGGACTCTTGAAGATTACCCTAAGTGTACACTTAGTGTAACCTTTCTGAGTCAATAGACAGCACAAGCTAGTGTTAGGGATAGTCTTGAATACAGAAAGTATACGCTTAGTGGTAACCTTTATGAATCCATTTTAATGTTAGAGCTTTTGTCACCAGGTCTCTGCTCAAAAGATGTACTGTTGTTCAGTCAGACTTTCCAGATGATCAGGTTTAGTTTTGTTCATCAAGATTTAATCTTTTATAGGATGCTTTTTGTAATTTTGTTTTCATAAAATATGGACAAAGTGTGCATTACTTCATAAATAGCCATATAGATATTAAAAATCTCAAAACTGATTCATGATACAAAGATTCTACTGAATTTTTTTTTGTCATGATGTAATCTTCCACATGATACATTGCATTTGTTGTAAAATGTTGTTTTCAAAGATGTCAGAATATAAAAATATTACATATTTCATTAAGACTTTGCGCAATATAGAAATATATTAAATACTCTGTCCATTGCATGAAGTATCAGTAGCATTTTAAACTTAGTATGACCTTTCATATTTTGCCAAACAGCCATTGTAAGTAAATAATGTTGAAATACTAAAAAAATAAAGAAATGTTACATACTCTATAAAATTGCCTTATACATATGTTGAATACATCAAAAGGCACACATAGGAAACAGAAAGTATGTTGACTGCAGCAGTATGACTTTCAGATGATTCTATGCAATATTTTGCAAGCTGCTTTGTTTTTTAAAGCATTACAAGAAATCTTTCAAATTTTGATAGTCATACCAACAACTAATAATATCTGGTGAAATATATATATACTGCAGATAGTTTAAGTTTGTAGAGCATGATGTAGCTATTCATATGATACAAACTGCAATACTAATAGTTTTGTACTTAATGGGCTTTAAAAAATAAGAATAACACAACACTTCCTTTATATTTAATAAGTTGTGAAAATGAGAACAACAGATAATTAATGAATAAACATAAAGTCTAAGAATGATGACAAGTCACATGTTGTGACAAAAATGAGCCAGATAGAGCTGTGATAGTTATTAAGTTCAAATTACCTAATATCTGTAGGCTATTCCTTAAGTACAGGTTTGGGCCTACTTGCTTTGCTAAGCAGTCTTTATCAGTCATTAGAATCTCATGTTCCTGTTACAACTGACTAAAATTGATATTTTTTAGCATCAGTGGCTTGCATGTTTCCACATACGTATAGCACAGCATGAGACAGTGCACATGGGACTGAGGTATTATGATGCTTTCTTTGGACTTGTTGCAAGCAGTGTTGAGTGAAGCTGCTCTGCTGTGATCTTAACAGTAACAACTGTTGGTGTTTACCCAACCTGAGACTTAAGAAGGGTGTCTTTATGAAGTCAGTTCACCAGTCTGCTGGAGCTGACTACAATACTATGGAACTCTGCAAATCAAGAAGAGTTTGCTGAACTTAGAAAGGAATCCAGAAGATCTTTGTGAGACCATGAAGGAAGGCTAAAACAAAGAGTGATTTGTACAGATTTGAAAGATTTGAATATGCACATTTTCTCTGAGCAAAGGTACAGTGGTTTGTATGAGGCTGAACTGTGTAAGGCTTAATTCAGTCATAGACTAAAGATATTGAACACAGCAACTGTTTAGAGACTGCAAGGAACAGCCACTGCTAAAATACTGTGGCATTTAACACAGAAAATTAAGGTTATACACTGTTATCAATTAGTTTCTTGTAGTTCAGGGTTTGATTCTGCCCCCAAAGCACTGTCTGGTTAAGTGACTTGGTCAAGGTCATGCTGGAGGTAAATAAAGGCTGAAGGAATCAAACCCTATACCATAGGAAGTAGCTTTTTAACAGCTCATCGCCTTAATCATCTGTGGCAACTACCAGAGCAAAGGTTCTTCCGTTGGTGCTGTCTTCCAAATGAGGTACCACCCCCCCTAACCCCCCCCAAACACACACACACACACACACACACACACACACACGCACGCACGCACACACGCAGTCCACTGCTAGTGGTCAGAGGGCAATGTCATTTTTTTTTTTTTAATGGTACCAGTGGATGATTTTGAAGCATTCTTGCAGACCTTCGAATGGGTAGCTGTAAGGGAGATGGCAAAGACTGAGTCATTCAGTCTAGTAGCCTTGTTCCTTACTGGACAACCCCAAACAGAATACCTGGACCTCCCACCTGATGTCACCAGTGACTATACATAAATAAACATTGAAATCTTGGCTGTACTTGAAATATACTCCACCACTAAAGTTCAGCATTTCTATGAGTAGACTTTTTCAACTAAGAAATGTACACAATCACTGTTGTGTGACCTACTTAATCTGGCTAAGAAGTGGTTAAAATCCAAAAGAAACTTAGTTACTTCAAAGAGCTACTGATAGAAAAAAAATATTTAAAAAAATAGGTGAAAATGAACAAGAAAAAAATATTTAAAAAATAACAGGTGAAAATGAACAAGCCAGACCACTTTCACAAATACAGAAGATGAGGTGACCCTGCTGATTAGGTATGTAGCCACTGAGTAGATGGACCAAACCAAACCAAAACAGTTATCATAATGTGCCAAGCTCTAAGCACTTGCAAAATTATTCTGTTTAATAAAAAAAGAGTTTAAAAATTAATACTGTGTAAGAAATTGATACTCTTCAAACAGAACAAGTACTACCTATACATGGGAGAGAATTATAATCAGAAAAGTTGCTTCTTAGTTGATATAAATGCAGTAAACAGAGAGATATGCATAAAACATTCAATTCAGAAGCAGTGGATTTCCCACATGAATATCCTAAAGCCCTTCAGTGTAAAATAAAGCTTAGTAGTTAGATGCAACCTAAGACTGGGTATAGAAGCTAACTCTGAATATGTGCTATAGATAGGGGAATGATGTCTATTTACCAAGAAAGAGAGATGAAGACGCATATTAACAAAAACAAATATATACGTCCTCATGCACAGGAACAGAATGGCAGTATCAATGCATCAAAAAATACTGTCCAATTATTAAGACAAAATGTCAAAGTCCATATAAAACCAAGATGTCTTTATTATAACATGTATTAACATCACACACATTAATAAAAGTAATTTAAGATAAAGCTAAACAGCAGAATTATACAGCGTCAGCTTCATCTATCGAACGCTTTAAATAGCAGCAAATACATAAAACACATTAAAAATCTTAAAACACAAAAGTAATATACCCTGGGCAAAAACATATAAAATGCATACTACAAAATGACCATTGCTATTTACTGTTTAGGTCTCGGTAGAGCTGATCAGCCTCCTGGTCTAAATGATAAAGTCAATCTTCGACCTGTTTTAAAGAAAAGACGACTACCGAGACCTAAACAGTGATGTTAATACATGTTTAGATGGTATACGCAATGTCACTTTAAAATTTTAAAGAGAATGCTGATGTCAATGATTTAGATTAATTGTTTGTGGTATTTAAAAGTTGTTTTACATGAAAGTTATACAGTCTGAAGAAGCCTTATGGTGAAAGCGCTTACTTTATGTTATAATAAAGAAGTCTTGGTTTTATATGACATTTTGTCTTAATAATTGGACAGTATTTTTTGATGCATTAATACTGCCATTCTGTTCCTGTGCATGAGGACATATCTGTTGTTGGTTTACCTGATTTTTACAGCAGGAAAGTTGCTCCCTTTGTGGTTTCTTTCGTTGTTGTGGTTTATCTAAAAACAAATATATATTTTCTTCTTTGCCAGGCTGAACTAAAGTATTAGGTCATGACATTGTGGTATAGCCAGGTGAATCATTACAGAATTCCAAAAGTGTGAACTGCCTGACAATTAGTGTAGTGGATTAAGGCAAGCTGCATCATGTAGACCAGGGTTTGATTCCCTCAGCCTCCATTTTCCTGCTGACAGAATTTGCGCAAATCACTTAACCCAACAGTATTCTGAGGCAATTGTAAAATTTGCCTAATCTTCTCAATAGTCTCCTGAACAACATGCCTAGTAGAGAGCTATAAACTACCTATGACGTAAGATGTTGTTACAGAGGTAAAAATGGTGCTTACTTTGAGGGTGATGGGAGAATTCCACACTGAATGTTGTTTCTTCATGCTGGTGCTAAAGTCAGATGACACAATTTGTTTTTGGAATGATTTTAAGCAACTGCACCCCATTTTCTAGTTTGATACCTGAGGTATATTAAAGTCTGGGACATGTCAGCTAGCTCATAACCTTGGGTGTGAGAAACAGGCCGAAGAAGAAGATGGGTATGTGCACAACTCTAGATGGACCTTTTCTGTATATGATCTTCTCATTCAGGTTGCATGTGGACCCTACAACCTTCCAGTAGATGGCAAACAAGTTCCTATTGTCACAAAATAATTATTCAGCTATGTGACTAGAAAATGTTACCTCTATAACAAAAACTAGTTGTCTCATATACTCTAGGTGCAGGATGCCATTAGCTCTCTTCATTTGGGCTAATGGTCAGTCTATCTAAGCAGGTAATTAGCCTGTAAAATGCCTGTTAACATGGGCACTTGTAAGTCAGAGTCCTAGTTAAGCCACAGGTAATAAAGACGGGGGTCATCCAAACCTGGTTTCAGCCAGTGATCAGGCCCTGTAAATGAACCTTCTTAAGTCTAGTCAGTTATTATTAAAGATTTTTGCTACCTTTTGCCACTATGGCTGTTGCACCCACAGAACTGACAAGGGACTGGTGCCTTGATCATGCAAAGCTTGCTAAGGAGATGGAAATATTATTCTTTTAAATTAATATAGTAATCCAGAAGCCCATTAGCCTTGGCCATACCTAACTTCTGCCAGGAGTTCATCATACAGGTCACTGTCTTGGATAATGGTCTGGAGAGTGAACTGTCATGAATGGTTGGGGCAAAGAACATCAGGTGATATAGCTTAGCAAGAAGTCATACAGTGCAGAGAAATGATATTCTGTGATTGAGAGGGAATGATTGGCCATCATGTTAGTTTTAGATGCCCTCCATTACTCTGTGTGTGTGTGTGTGTGTGTGTGTGTGTGTGTGTGTGTGTGTGTGTGTGTGTGTGTGTGTGTGTGTGTGTGAAAACAGTTATGTGTAGATCTCCAGTGGACTGGCATCACACCCAGCATTTTTTTCAGTACCTTACACCTATTGGGTGTGGTGATAGTCTCCTGTTCCCTAACTACCATGAATAGGATAAGGTGGGTATCAGAGAATACAAAATATTTGTCTTATACATAATATTATTCTATTTAGTTTAATTTTTAAAAGTATATATGGGAGCACATTCTAAATGATATTAAATGAATATCAGTGTAGTATTAATTTGTATTCATTTGGAAGGCACAAGTGTTTCAAATCTAAGGTACTTATTAGGTTCATTTTATCATAGTAAAAACCTTATAATGACAACCATACATAAACCACATACTAAAAGCTGCCTCAAGACATGGTTGCTTAGCTGCTTTCACAGTGACTGTTACCTTTTATTAGGAAGAACTTAACAGTAGGCTTACTTTGCAAGCTGTAGGCTGCAAACCTAGCTATACTTTGGAAAATAGTTTTACAAAGTTGCAAGACCAGCTTCAGTCATAGGATTATAGGTTGCTAGGCTACAGCCTAGCCATAGGGCCATTAGCCTAGTAACCTCATTGGTCAAAAGTTACCAGAGCAGTTTATGAAGCATAGGAAGCAAGAGCACAACTGCCATCACAATTGCCTTTGACTGACAGGGGAGTATCCATGGCAGCACTAGTGCTAATGCATAATGAACAGACTATTAAGCAACTAATAATACCAAAAGGACTGGGGCGCACTGACAATACTGCACGGCTCAGATGTATTCTGAAGCCTGATGTTGCAGGGCTGTTTACTGGTAATGCTATGCTTATATACATACACATGCAGTTCCTATGGTACAGACATAAATGTTTCAGTGCTTTATTTAAGCAGTATATGGAAGTACAGACAAATCTCTGAGCTTGCAATTTAAAATTCTACAAATATTTCTAAATATTGTACAATTACTGCGTTGCACATTTTGAGAGAGCAATAAAGATCTACAGGTTTTATTGACTGATGCAAGACAATCAGGCATTTTGACTGGAGTTTGCATCTCCTTTTAATAGGACATTGGTAACCAGTGTAAGTTTGGTAATATTCTTGGCATTGGTAGCTGCTGCTTTCGTTATAAGCTATTCGCACCCCTTTGTAAACAAGTAGCAGTCAGCTCCAGGTTCAGCAATGGCGCAATAACAGATGCAAGGTGCAGCAGCTTGTATCTGCAGTTGTTAAAGAGCTGAAGAGCAATACCCTCACTTTACACAGGTAGTATCTGTGTTCCATGTGGATATTCAGTATGCAGGGCTAAATGTAATGGACTCCATCCCTTTCTTGGAATAAATGCCCAGGAACACATTTGTCCTTCAGGGTCAGTAATGTCATTCTGGGGCAGAACGGCAGGGGTGCAAACTGAACTGTATGAGTACAGCACAGTCAGAATTGTTGACATTACCATAAGCACCAGGCTTCTTACGGTGAATGTAGTTGTGTAGAGGTTAAGGCAGCTCAGTAAAGCATCCCACTGTTATACTGTGTAGAGACTCCACTTGAACTGTGTGTTTATTTTCTATATATTATATGATTAAAATGATGCTGCCGGTAGCTGAAAACAGTAAAATTTCACTGCAGTTGATGTACTACAACACTGAATGTGTAGTACCTAATAAATTAAAGTGCTACAGCTAATGCTATAGATCTACATGTATTGTCAATAAACCGGTCTTTTCACCTAATAGATTTTAAGTGCTAAATTGTTGTCATAAATATAAATGTATTGTCGATAATACAGTGTTTTGTGTAGCTATTGTAGTGATGCACTCTCTAGTAAATTAACCTTTAAAATGACAATGATTGCTGTAATATGAAAAGAAAAAGGATGGCTTTCTAAATATTAAACAATTCAATCCTTCACAAAATAAATCCATACAGAAAATGTGCATTGAATGCTGAACTTCTTCCGTTGACTTGTCAAATGGAAAACAGATTTGGGATCTCCAAATTAAAGTACAGTATATCACATCCCTCATTATTCAATTAACTGTGTATCATATGTTGTATAGTGTTTAAACCCTTGCAAGTTTAGTGACTTACTTACTTCTTACTGGACTAAAATTCCTTCACTTTATAGACATATATAATGTTATTTCACCTTTTAGCTAAATAACCCATTAGTGAGTGAAAAATTATGATATCGTGATTTTTTTCTCTCGGGACATTGATTTTGTGCTGTAAACTACACTCTTATTTGTTAATAGGTTCAGTGTGTATATTAATGTAATCTTTTGGAATTCAACTTACAAAAACAAAAAACTGGGAGCTTTGCATTCAGAAATGTGGTTTGTTCCTCACTTTGAGTGGAACAGACAAAAAGCCAGACAAATACGACATGCCGCATTTCTAATTACTGCTGCTGCAGAATGACTGACTTTTCCAAGGATTCATTAACAGCACTTTCATGTCATGCTGAAGCCAGCTGTGCATGTTGAGTAACATTGCTCATCAAATGTACAAAAGCCTAAGCAACTCCATGCATGAAGCAGCCCCACTCATAGCCAGAACACATGCTCGAAGCCACTTTGAGGTGCAGCAGGGCTCATGTACAGAAGCCTAAGCTCAAGAAGTCAATATGTGTGAATGGCACAACCCTAGATAGGGCAACTAAGGATACATGAAAGGCAGGAGAAGCCTAACAAATAACAGTCACTGTTCTGAAATGAATCGGGGACAAGCCTAATTAGAATGAGGGACAAATCCAGAAATAATCATGGAGAGTCAGGGACACATTTTAAAACGTTAATAGCATTAACCTGAGATGCTAACAGAATTTGAAGAGAGTGTGAATTAAAATACATTCTCAGAAGTGAAAGAAGTGTACATATGTAAGCAGTGTCATGATTACATTTTAAGTAAAATTCACTACCTTACTCCAAATGTTGCACATTATTACAAGCGATTAAGAGGTACAGAGCTAAATTTGGAGTCAAACTCAGGGACGGACAGGTATGATAATACTGGCCAGGGGGAAACAAGTTCAGCAAGACATTGTATTCAGTGCAGGTAGTAGACATATAGGAAATACAGTAGCATCATTAGGTATATCTGGACATAAAGCACAGGCAATACATTTTAAATGAATCAGTTCTGATGTGTGTACAGACATGCAAGTAATAAAAGTGTAAACATTCCTATTCCTGGTAAGTATTAAAGTAGCAATGCAGGGGTAATGTGAAACTATCTACAGAAAACTTGTGGACATAGTTACCAATATGGTTTGTAATTTTTAAGCTTATTTCTCTTAGTTTAACTAATATTGCTGAGTGGAACCATTATAGAATATTGAAAAGCACCAAAGACTTTGGAAAGAACTGGTGTTTGACTTCACAGATTTAAAACAGCTGCTTCTCTTAAAATAAGATACTATACCCACTGCTAATATACTTGTGCTAAGTCACACGTTTACCTCCCAGTACTTTAGTACTCAGTGCCTCAGATGAGTTTACTGCAGTCTAGTTCAGAATATTTAACAAGAAGGTGCAGGCGGGGCTGCACCCTGAATGCAGTAAAGCTGCATGCATGCAAAAGAAAACATACTGAGGCTTTTTACTATTGTAGTCTGTTTAGAATTGCACCTCAGATGTGTAAACAAACAAGCATTCTTAAGTTTTTCACATTTTTAGTACATTACTATATTTTTTCAACCCCAGCAGTCTGGGAATGTAAAATGCTTTCTTGGTTTATCCTTTCTTTCTACCACTATAACCCTAATGTACATCTTTAATGCTACCATCAGTGGGACAATCCCTCCTATTGGTGTACCATGGCAAGATATGGCCATCCTTATGGCCCTTTGGGTGTGTACTTTTAACCCTGACCCAGCAGTCTTCCATCAGCCACTTAGCCTCTACTAAAAGGCAGGTCACTCAGAAAAAATTTGCATCATCACAAAAGGATGAGAGGGCTCACCATTAGCTACTTAGTCACATCCACTCCCTGGCCAGCACTTTGATGCCAGGAATTGTATTCAAACCCAAGTAAATAGTAATAAGCTCAGAACAAAATCTTATTATAATTCTAAACATCTGAATTAGCAAATGTCATGTCTGACTAAATCCTTTTGGTTTCTGAATTGGTATGCACACATACGTACATACACACAAATTTATGTACACACATACACACGCATGCGTATGTGTGTGCATTACTTGTAGTGATAAATTATGTGATCTAAGGCAAGCTTTATGGATGACAGTAATTTCAAATCAAGCCTCACTTGCTTTTATTTGAAAAACATATTCACAACAACTGAACTCTATGGAGTAAGAATCTGCAAAATCTGATTTTTTTTTTTTATGGTCATCTTTTTTTAGAAATGTATGATACATTTCCTTTTTTGTAATTATATTTTCTGTAAAATAATTTATTTTACTCTTTAGTTTACATTTTAAGAGAACTTATCTGTGAATACGTGTAGGCAGTATTGTATGCCAAAATTATGAAAGTGTGCCAAACAACACAGTACCATAATATTTAAATAAAGGCTGTGACTAACATTATAAATTTCTAAATGGATATCCCTAAAAGTTTCGCACCACATGATCCTGCATTTGTGTCAATAACAGAAAGCCTTAAGATAATATAATCACCAGGCTTGGCAAACTCCACTGTAGTAGTATGTCAGGTTATAAACCCTAATGTATGCTTGGAAGTAACCTCTAATCAAATTAATAAGCATAAGAACTCATTTAATGCATTCATTTGTAGCATTTCAAAAAGAAAAAGAAAAGCATATCCAATAACCACACTTAATATAATTAAGATAAATGTCATATTATGGTGCCATGTTTTGATATTTCTCTAACTTGATTTGCAAATCAGAGTGCATCATAAATTTAATTGCACTTTGTGCTACAGGACAGCTTAAAATGTTACACTCCACTGTCATTCAAAAAAATGACAGTGTATGATGAAAGCTAAGATAGCCTGAAGCAAAACAAAATGCATACGTTTCATCTATGAAACTCTTTACTTAATGCTTGTTGTATTTACCCTTATAATAATTATGTTTCATCTGTATTATGATGGTCTTAACTGATTTCAAAATACATTTTAATAATAATTTAAATTTTAAAACATATATTATCCATATCATAAAACTACTGCTAATGATGTGAATGTGTAACAATGTTGTCTTAGAAAAACAGAACCATTTTATTTATTTCAGGCTGGAAAATCTGCAGCCGAAGTGATGTTTGTGTGGTGGGTACATAAATGTCACAGGTAAAAGTATCACAGACTAGCGAAAAAACCAACCTGTTAGCTGCTAGCAACACTGGCTATGCTCGCAAAATATAGGTAGCTTTCTTGATCCAAAAAGATGCAGATTTATCAAAGGTGGTATAAAACAACTTTAATGTTCCAATACTTAAAACCTTAAAGTATGGTAATTCACATACACTTTTCGTCACTAAACCGTGACTTCTTCACGGTTAATATTTAATGTTTATTATTTAATTTTAATTTTAAAGATTTTATGTAACCATGTATCCCCTTGTACACCACATATCTAATTAGATTTAGTAGTGTATAACTACATTTAGTGTTGCGGAGCAATTTATTTGATTGTTTTACCTTTTAAATGCAAACGAACTAGTAATTGGTTTATTACGTTAGTTACGCTAGTTTAAAAAGGTTCGCGTGTTTGTTTTAAATGAAACGCCTTCTGAAGAAGTCACGGTTATAGTGACGAAAAGTGTATGTGAATTACCACACTTTAAGGTTTTAAGTATTGGAACATTAAAGTTGTTTTATACCACCTTTGATAAATCTGCATCTTTTTGGATCAAGAAAGCTACCTATATTTTGCGAGCATAGCCAGTGTCGCTAGCAGCTAACAGGTTGGTTTTTTCGCTAGTCTGTGGTGTTTTGTGTTTGTGGAAAACGTTTACAGGTAAAAGTATGCTGTTACCACATGTAGTAAAAGTACAAATGACACAAAACTATCCTACCATTCATATCATGTTGGCCCAAATTAATCATACTACTCATTTTAGCATTTAGTATGAGCCCATTTTTTTACACCATGAGTTTACTAAGGACAGTTAGGGCAACTTAACAACAACCCCCTGTTTGCTGTTGTCTACAGACTTTGGCAGCCAGAGGTCTTGGCATTCTGTTTAGAGATCTTAGAAATAAATGCCAAAAAGGAGAAGTCCCAGCACCAAGCCCTGAGTGACACCACTGGTCACTTTCGTACTTTCCGATGAGGTACCTGCAACTCACACTGGATGGATTCTGACTTTCAGCTCGTTTGCTGTCCATCTTACCATGTATGGGTAAATTTTTAAAGCTTTTGGCTTTTGTATGATGCTAGCATGAGGAATGGTGTGGAAGGTCTTGGCCAGGTGAAATTACACTCCATGCACTGCATGGCCACCATGTAGAGCCTCCATAACCTTTTCAAAGAAGTTTAATAGATTAAACAGATAGAAGCTGCCATTCATAAAGCCAAACTGCTATGGCCTAAGTCTAACAAGATTCTTGATATCACAGTTTATGAGGTCAGTTAAAATACATTCTATGGTTTTGTAGATGAGGCTTGTAATGCTCTCAAGTCTGACATTACCTGGGTGAGTTGTAAGGTCACACCTATGGAGGAGCATCACCAGTTCAGTACTCTACTCTTCAAGGGCAACACCAGCAGCTAAACTTAGGCTAAACCATTTGGTGAACATGTCTCCAAGGGTATGTTTAAAACTATTAAATAAGCAACCAAGAATACTATATCCCATGTTGGAAGTATATTGGAAATTGTTTAGTACTTGCAATAAATGATCTTTAGAGATAATTGGGAGTATAGGGAATTCAGATATTACAGGGCTTTAAGCAGAAGTATCTGGGGTTAAAGTGACACCAAATTATTTTGCCAGGATAATGGGCGTGCCTTCATTGAAGGTTGAACGTCGAGCTGGCACCTCAGCATTCGTGAAAACCTACTGCCAATCATTAGCAGACTGAAGTTCTGCTGTGGCGACCCCTAACCGGGAAAAGCCGAAAGACAACAACAACATTGGCAATATCTATTGGGTTAGATGGGAAAGTGTCATTATGAATAAGTTCTGAGCAATGTAGGGTATTGTTTTTAGTTTTCTAACATAACTAAATAAATATTTATAATTATCTTTAGCTTCAAAGGCCAGTCAAAGGTCACGGGCTCCTTTAGTAGGCATGACAGTGTTCTTCATTTTTGTTTTGGTATTGCTTTTGATATTATCATTGAGAAGAGGGGTTTTGGATCTACTAAATAACTGAAAGAATTTCTTTCTCTTGCTGCATAGTTTATTTATGGTGATCAGCCACCAAGGTGCTTTGTTTTTGAATTTCTTGTGATAATTGTTTCTTGTAGGGACTGCTAATACATAAGTATAGACTTATACACACACAAACACACACACACACACACACACACACACACACACACACACACACACACACACACACACACACACACACACACACATACATACACACACACACACACACACACACACACACATATATATATATATATATATATATATATGTGTGTGTGTGTGTGTGTGTATACCAGAAAATATCAAGTGTGGGTAAGGTCTACAGCTGTCTAGTTGAATGCAGATAGTCAATTAAGCAGTTGATCGATAGTTGTGCTCAATCAACAATCACCAGGTAGGGGAATATTCCCTTTCCCAGGGCATGTTTGACTTATGAGTTGGTAGATATAATTTAGCAGGGGGTGTGGGGGGTACAGGGATGGCCCCTGCAAAAAAAAAATGTTTTACTTTTTTTTTTACTACGAAATTAAATGTGCCAAGGCTGTTTCCTGGGGCTTGCATAGTGTGGTGTTGACTTCTGTGTTTTTGACCATATGATGTCAATGTTTTTGTAGTCGATAATAGTGTTTCATTATTTTCTGATATACCCATATATATATATATATATATATATATATATATATATATATATATATATATATACATACATACACATACAAACACACACAGGTATATATATTTAAAGTTTAGTTTCCTGTGTTTTCATATAGTTCTAATTGACATGTTTGGCTTGCATAAATGGCAACTCTTTTGCAAATGTATTTTATGTTATTTTAAGTTTACCTTTACCTCAAAGTCTAATTGGTCATAATTTTGAGTAGAATATGTGGAGGAAGAAACAATCACCTCAAACAAGAGGCAAGCACATATGCTTAGTTGGAAAAAGGCAGACAGTAGCTAAAGATTTGGGAAGGATTCATTTTTGAGGAGCTCAGTACAATTATTTGCTCATCCTAGCTCAGTGCATGCAATTATAGTTATAGAGGGTGGTCTTCTAGTTGAGAACTCTATTGGCAAAGTGGACATTTCCAGACAGAGCCTAAATTGCAGCAGTCAACTGTGACCAAATTCAGGAAAAAAAAAGGAATTAAAAAACTGGAATGTTGGAGGAGCACCCTGGGAGTACACAAAACACTGCAAAAAGATCAGCAGGCAGTAGGTTCATTGATTCATAGAGTATAAAATGCAGAGTCAGTCGATGGACCATAATCACTTTCCTAATGCCTATTCTTGTAAGGCATCTCGTAACCATGAGGATAAAATAAATCAGGGCTGGGATGAATGTCAAGGTACCTATCCAATCATCATTGTTTGCCTTAAAGGAAGTGAGGGTATCACTCTGCTTGAGATGGGAGAAGCACTGAGTAATAAATATGTCACTTCAACCTATCTTATTTATTTATTAATAGAGATTCAAGTCTTTAGTTCAAGTGTTTGTGGAGGTGCAGAAGATCAATAAAAGTCGGGCCTTTAACAGCACAGAACGCTAGACATAACTCACCACATAGGCATCAGTAAGAAACAACTTGATAGCTGAGAAGCTTTAGTCAGATTATCTTTTTAGTTAGGAATCTGGGTTTTTCTAGCTGCATGACGTGTTTGGATATATGCTTACTAAAAGGGGCATTATATTCTATAATTGATCTTATCAGGGCAGAGTATAGAGGAATCATTCATACCCCTCAACTGTACAGATTTTTTCAGACTGTACAGATTTTTGCCTCATATTTTTGGTCCGTCTTTAATAAAATTGTGGCATTCTGGTAAATCATTAAAGACTGAGGTCAGAAAATAATGACAGATGTTTGGGTTTCAGACTTCGTATCCTTCAGAAAATTCATGTTAATTTAAAACTTGTCATCTTATCAACTTTCTAAGTTTGCAAGAGCAGTATTTAAAAAAATGTCCCTATTTTTGGGCCTTTGTTCCCTTATTATTCATGGCTTTGTCCATAATTTTTGCTATAAGAGATTGAGAGGTATGAGAATGGTAATGAGGTACCTTTATTTATTAATTGGGTTAGATAGAATCATTTTCTGATTACTGCTAGGTAGTGGCAAAAGGATAAGGAGCTTTCTATGAAGGTGCTGAAATCTCTGACGACTGTATCAGTCTAGACTGGTGTGTTGTCTATAATGCAAGCTGCTGTTGATATTTGTTTAACCAGTCACAATGCCATACCTCTCTGTATTTAATTTAAGCCCATTTCTAATTATCAATTGAGTTTTATGGTTTAGCCACTGCTGTAGTAACATGGCAACAGATACTGAGCAAACTACTGCACCCAGCTTGCAATCATCAGCAAATGTAATTAACCCTATGTCTGAGTTACTAGTTTGGAGATCCAAGAAACAGATGGCAGACAGAAGAGGGCCAAGTACTGATCCCTGTGGAACAAAGGTAGTTGCTTTTCTGGTTTCTGTGATGGCACCTGATACTTTAACTATATGACTTCTACCTGTCAGCCGATTTGCTATCCATCTTACAGGGTAGGAGTATAAAGTGAGGCCTTTAAGCTCATTTACTATTCCAACATAGTGATCAGTGTCAAAGGCCTTGGTCTTTTCCTGGTATACTTTATGAACTGCATGGCCACTATCAACAGCTTCAGTGGCTCTCTTGAAGAAGTTTGTTAATTATGCACACATGCTCTCCTATGGCAAAACCATACTGTTGTGAGTTCAGAGTGATAGCTTTTTTCCCTATACTGGAGCTTATGAAATGTGATATAATACATTCCATGGCTTTGCAAATTGTTTGTTAGGCTGAAAGGTCTGAAGTTCCATGATTTAAGGTGAGGCCCTCTTTATGAAGGGTGACATGATATCCATTTTCCATACCTCAGAAACATACCCTGTGGCTGCCGTAGAGATGAGGATACCATTAAGAGTAGAAGTAGATACAATGATACTGAGGACAAGGCCCAGAAGATTGTGACCCCTAGTAGAATGGTTAAGCATTTTAAAGGGACTTATTATTTTCTAAATCTAGGAATCTTTGGGAGTACCCAGCCTTTGTGCTACAAGTGCTCCACTTAAATCAATGGATAGTTGAGTTTACCCATAAAAAATATATGTTTTTATTTATGGGCAGTTCAGTAAGCACATTTAGATATCAGCTGAAGTCCTCCAGGGACAAAGAAGGTGATCTATGTTTGAACTGATAATTTGTCTTGTTTATGGTAAGCTGAAGTTCAGTAAGTTCTGTATGTAGGTCTCAGGGAATCTGTTTAGACAGAAAATGAGATCTCTGACAAATATGGATATCCCCCCACACACACACACACACACACACACACACACACACACACACACAGTTTCCAGCATGTTGGAATGCATGAAAGGTACTGAAAACTATTAAAGAGGGAATGCCTTCTTTACAGTGAAACCAAGTCTCTGTTACAACCCAAACAACTTAGTAAGGAGGCTCCTGTAGTACCACTGAGTTGAATATAATAGTCAGTGTCTGGAAGGTGCGTACATATAGAAAAACGATTGTTACAGAAGGTTTGTTTTGCTTCCACTGATGCATATGAAGTGTGAGAACTATTAACATGTTATTGCTTGAAATAATAGGAGGTAAATGCTATATGTACCAGCAGCATGAGAATTATAAAACTGATCATAGCCTTGGAGTGAACTCACTAATACATATAATGAAAAGACATAGATTTGAATATAACAGTAAATGACCAAAATGTTATATGTATATTTTGAACTTAACAGTGAATGACAAGAAAGAGTAAGCATTTGTAATGAAGATGGCTACAATGATTGAATTTGTTTTAAAGGTACATACACAAATAGTTTGGCAATGATTGTGATAAACAGGATGGAAATTGCAAAATTGGTTGTTGATGCTATATTTGAAAGGGGATGGTTATGAAAGTTTACTCTGCATAAGTTCATAGGTTCATAGGAGATTACTGGCTAATGGCTTAAGGGCCCTTACAAGCCTAGATAATATAGTCCAATTTTACCCAATATATATGGCCTCAGGGGCAAGAGGATGGCATGGATTTGTGCCTGTGTATTGAGTATCTTACAAATTGCCCCATCCATAAGAGACATAGGCACTACCCCAGGTGTGAATTTGTGATTCCCCATCCATTGATCTGAAATGCATTTGAAGAGAGCCAGGGAAGGGCTCTGCTTAATGTGAATAGGAAGCTTGTTCCAGAGAAGGGACAAACTCTGAAACACCTATCTGTCTCTCCAGTATGTTTTGTTTGAATCGCTGACTAAGTTTAAATCCCTATATTGGGTGACCCTCATGCTGTTTGACTTGCAAATGCATAGCAGCTCCATCACAGTTGTATTTGTGAGTGCCTTGAGGGTCAGGCATAGGTCACCCCTTAATAGTAGGTTGGAGACAGAGTAAAGGGATAGAGCTTTTAGTCTATCTGCATAGTTCATGTTGCTTACACCTTTTATTTTCTTTGTGAAGAACCTCTGAGGTCACTCCAGCTGCTGTAAGTGCCTAGTCAAGTACATGCCAAATGGTGCATTCTACTCATTTATTGATCTAATGAGATCAATAATGATTAATTATCTAATAATGATTATTATAATAATTATTATAATCATAATATAATAATTATTATTATAATATAATACATATTATAATTATAATCATTATAATAATAATGATTAATGATCTAATTATTAATCTAATTTATTGATCTAATGTATTAATCTAATGAGGGCTGAGTACAGTGGCACTATAATTTCTTTGGATCTGGATGCCATGCCTTTACTTATAAGTTGTGCCACATAGAAGGACTTCCTCACCACTGTGGACACATGGCAGTCAAACTTCAGGCTACTGTCTATTTGGGTTTCTAGATCTCTTACCTCTGACTCTACTCATAGGGGTGTGCTATTGACATTGCAATTTGCAGGTGTATTTGAACTCCCAAAGGGGATGATAATGCATTTTTTGCATTTAATTTTAGGCCATGGCATCAATCATTTGTCTGACCTCGACCCCCCCTGAAGAATATCTACATCTTTGGGGGATTCAGTGATTGCCTCCAGATAGCAGTTATCAGCAAACTTTGTCATTCAGAAGCCTTCCACATTAGCCTTGATCAGAGAAGTATATTCCAAACAGGAGTGGTCCCAGTGTTGAGCCCTGTGGCACACCACTAGTACCTGGCCACTTGCTGGATCAGGATTCAACCATTTTAACCACGTGCCCTGTCCATGAGCCAACTGGCTATCCATCTGGTGACACAGGGATTTCTGCCCAGTTTTCTGAGTTTATTTATAATACCGGAGTGGGGAATTGTGTCAAATGCATTGGCCATGTCGAGGTAGGCAGAATGCGCTGTTTTACCCTCCTCCATGCCCTTAGTGATTTTCTCAAAGAAATACACCATATTCAGTAGGTATGACCTGCTTTTGACAAAGCCAAATTGGGTCAAGTCCAGTTTTTGCAGGTTTCCTATGTCATTATTTATCAGGCCCATGATTATTCTTTCTATGACCTTACATATAAGACTAGTCAAACTTATGGGTCTATAATTTCCTGGGTCAGTAGATGGTCCCCCTTTATACAGAGGAACGACTGTTGCTGTCCTCCACTCTACTGGGACAAGGCCAGTCCGGAGGCTATGGTTAAATAGAGATCCTAATGGGCATGGTAAGTTGTGATTTAGGCAGCTTAAGAGGAAACCTGGTATATCATCTGGCCCCACTGAAGCCATGTTTTTAGCTTTAGAGAGAGCAATGACAATCTGTTCTTTGGTGATAATAGGCAATGGAGTGCTGGAGGATATTTCTTGGAGAAGAACTGGGGGTGATGCGGAGGTGAAATTTGAGATGAATTTGTTAGAGAGCAGATTTCCTATATCTTCCAGCTGTGTATAGGTGATGCCATCTACAACTAATTCTGCACATTGTTGGGTGTTGCCCTTAAGATTACAGACATAACTAAAAAAATACCTTATAGTTATTCTTAGCTTTGGAGGTTATTTTTACCTCAAAGTCTGCTTTCAGAGGCTTGACTAGTTCCCTGATTCACTGGTTTAGACTAGTGAGGGACTTTTTGCACTGTTGTGCACATTCCTTCTTACTTCTCGACAGGATTTTCTCTCTTTTGTTGTACAAATTATTAATACCAGGGGGTCCACCAGGGTAGCTTGCTTTTGCAGTTTGACCTGGGTTTATTTCTGTCTGGTACTGCTGTTTCTATGCAGTTGTTTAATTGGTCATACAGGGCTTTAGTGTACACCTTTGCATAGGTTTCTGAGTTTTCTGGACTTGGAGGGGCTTGGAAACTAGCTATGCCATCCCTTAATAGGGGGTAATTTACCTCAGAGATGTTCTTAAATAATTTGGGGTTAGGTGCAGGGACTAGTTTTACCTTTATTTCAAGAAAGACTACTTTGTGATCTGGTTTTACCATCATGGGGGGGCAGCACTCCCCCATATTTGTGAGTACTAAATCTAGTATATTTGTTCCCCTAGTGGGAGTGCAGACTAGCTGCTTCAGGGCATTTGAATTTACAAAGTTAAGAAATCTTTGGACCTGCATGTTAGTAGTCATGTATGACTTCCAATTAATGGAGGGGTAGTTAAAATCACCCATGGGTATGGTATTATACTGGATGGTGAGTGATTCTAGTGACTTCAGGTATGATATATAGTTCTTTGTTCATAGTTGGGGCCTTATAGCTCCCAGGAATATGGTACTGGATTTTTTCCCCTGGCTAGTTGGGCATGGAGTAGCTCAAGCATATTATATTGTTTGACCAGCCTTGAGGTGTGCTTAACCTTTATATATATAGATACACCTCTGCCTTTTGCTCTTTCATGTTTAGTGGGTGGTTGGAATGTGTGAAAGGCATTATAGCCATGCACTCCTGGAGTGCTTTCTGTGGCTTTGAACCATTTTTCAGTAACTGCACAGACATCAGCATTCTCCAGGGTGAGGAGAGCTTCCAGGGAGTGCAGTTTTTTGCTGAGGCCCCTAGCACCAACACCTTTAGCTTGTCTTGAGAAGTTTTTGTTATGCTGGAAAGTTAGTCTGTTTGGCAATGCCTAAAAAGGCACTGTAGAGGTAGATAATGTTTTAGCAAATATCTGAAAGCCTACAGATGACAGGAGAAAACCATCCTGGCAAAGCAGTGTAGCCTGTCAACCATCTCTTCCCAGGCTGATAAGTATTGGACCTCTTGGGAATGGCAGAAGTAGCTAAGGCAATTGTTAAAGTTGATCATTTTCTGTTGGTATTGTAGAATCATCCTTGAAGATGGTAGAATGCAGCTCAATGCTAGGTTCATAACCTGCCTGTGACACACATTCTGTGAGCTCATTCATACCTCTCTTCATATAGTCCATTGAGGTATGTCTTAGGTCATTCACTTCCACATGGACTATGACTGAGTCATACTGGTACTTATAGATAAGTGACATGAGTGCTTGCAGGATCTGATGAATCCTGGACCCTGACAGGCAACTAACTGTAACTTTCCCCTTATCCAGCCTAGTAAGAGGGACATATGTGTGTCTCACAGTGGAGCTTCATATGACCAGAACATTGGGTTGTGGAGCATTTCACCTTATGAGCTTGATAGCTGAGACACAATGAGGTGTGGCTTTATGTGTTGTGATGGGAATTGTCTTGTTGGTGTACATGCAGAGTTTGTGAGGACTGCACCTGAGAGGGCTTTAAGGTTGGGTGAGTTACATGTGAGCACCTCTGCATATGTGGGTCTATGTATGTGGTCCTTTGCAGGTATGATAATTGATATGTGTCAGTTCCTGACCATTTGTTTGTTGCTTTTTGTGTCTGTATGTGAGAGTCTAGTCTCTAGTGTCAATGTGTAACTACATTTCTCTTGTTCTGTATATGTCTGTTCAAGAATTAAGTGGTTGTCAGTGTACATAAGGCAATTGTTACATTGCTTCAGGATACCAATGCCCACTATGTTGGATGGAGAGATAGCAGGAAAGTGCCTATCCATGGTTGCAGGTCCTAATTTATACTTGAAAGGGTATAAGTGGAGGGTGTTTATAACTGGATAAGGGAAGTGTGCTTACTTAATGTAACATGCAAGCTAACCTAACCAACAATGCTGCCCAGTGTCAAATCAGATGGGTGCAATAATAACTAGCATAGTAAACTTTCACAGTATAATAAAAATAAGCAATGTTTCCAGATGTTTGCATCTATACAGGCTACTGGCACAGCAAGCAGCTCTGTGAAAATGTGCAAAATTTATATCAGCAGTGGAAATACAGAAAACTGACTACTGGGCCATGTGGCCAATAAAACAACTGCACTTGGAGCCCTTTTGTGTGCTTCCTAACTTAGACCAGATAATCACCTACTGCCATTAGATGAATACTCCCAGTCCTCTTAATGTAAAAGTACAGTAAAAGAGTGTCTGTAGTGTAATGCTACCACAAACAAACTTAAAGATACAGATACAGCAGTATACTTTAAACAGCTTATAAAAGTGTGATTATTCAAAAGAAGTACATCGCTTAGTAGAAATGACCCAAGAGCTACTCATCTGTGCAGACTTTATAAAGGCATTAAAAATAAGGTAAGCTCCTTAATAACACTTCTGGCCAATAAATCAACTACATGCAGGAATCTCTAGTGTGTTTCCCCAACCTATACAAACCAGGCTACCACCTACTGTCACTAGATGGAAAATCCACTGTCCTTTTGATGTAAAAACACAGAAAATTGCTTGCTAGAGTGTAAAATACACTACTTTATCCAACAGCTAGCTAAATAATGAATTCAGAGCAAGTAAATCAGTAGCACAGACAATGAGAGGCAAAATGCACTTTTTTCAAAATAAGCACAAAGAAAGCCAAATAAATAATTCAAGAAATAACAGCACTATAGAAAGGGAGGAGTTTATAAAGCTCAATTTATAGTAAGGGTGGGCAGCTTAAAATCACCAAGTTTAAAAAGCAGATCAATGAATGGGAGGTTGTATGGGGAAATTACCAGCAGGGAGTCATCAACACTGCTTGTAGTTTTTGCGGGCCTTGAATCTTATCAGAAAGCAAAAGGACCCAGAAATTCTCTGTGTATTTAAGTATCACTCAAGAAACAAATTAACCAATGAAAAAATGTGAAATGTGCAGCCTAGGTCATTTAAGTCTATATCTGCCACAAAGAACAAAAACACCAGGCCAAGCAGATTTCTTAAAACAGAAAACAAAATGGAACAGTTACAACAAAAAGCAGTTCTATCAGTTTGACCATCTCACAGACAAAAAATATAGATCTACTTTCCTTACCCAGCAGATAGTGACCAATGGTACTTGTAGTTTTTGCAGGGCTTGAGTTTTATCAGAAAAGGCAAAAATCCAGAAATTCTATGTGTATTTGTACATTTAAGTATCACTCAAGAAACAAATTAACCAATTAAAAAAAAAACAATGTTATAATAAACTTTTCAAATGACCATACTATTGATATTTATATGAACTTATTAATCTAACTGTAGATGAATGTATAGAATAAAAAGTTTAAAAATGATTGCAGTTTATAAAAACAAAAAATAAATGTTAACTGCAGACATGTAATTATCCTGCATTACAAGATTAATTGCAGTATTATAACAGGTTTTAGGGGGTTTATTTACACATAGCAATTTAAGATTACTCACTGGCTGATCAAGAATTATGGGTAACATGGGCTTACAAAGGATTACAGTGTTTGATATTTTGAATGATTATATTGACTACATTATTGTCAATGATAAAATGGCTCTATAGAGGTATTATTATTATTATTACTACTATTATTATTACTTTGGAAAACTACTTAGTGTTTCAAGGGTTGGGTCTGCTTATTGAATCTGAAGAGAGACTGGATAGTCTATGGCTTTTTATAATAGGCCTGTAAGTAGAAATAAAGGATTTTAAGTCAGCATGTGATGTGGTCGGTAGGTTTAATAATGGGATTAGAAAGTGTAATTTGCATCCTGCGTAGAATGCACGTGCAGGTAATTCATTTAAAGGACAACAAGGGGATATTATTTCTAAATGCTCAATATGTCAGCACTTTTTCTCCCTATTCCATGATCCTGCTTAAACAAATGAGCAATGCGGCTTTAAAATAATGTGAAATCAACTGTTTTTCCCAAAAAGCACAAAATACAAAAGTCGAAGCTCACAAACACAGCATAAAATATTTAATCAAATAAAGATAACATTTCCAAAGAGCAAAAGCTTTCAGGTATAACACCCTTTCTCAATTCATATATCACATTTAAAATACATCAGTCTTAAATAAAATAATTAGAGTCACATGATAAAAAGAACATCCCTATTTAAAGATACATTCTCTCAGTATTTAAACATTTAAAATATGAAATAGGAAATACATAATGAATATACATAATATAAAAAATATATATGTGTGTGTATATGTATATATACATATATATATATATATATATATATATATATATATATATGTATAGATAATATATATATATATATATATATATATATATATATATATATATATACACATATATATACGTGTGTGTGTTTGTGAAATGCAGCCAGTCACATATCCATAAGTTCATTTGTCTCTTTTTCAATAGCAATGTAATGCTAACTGCAGATTTCAGCCCTGTTTTTTATCTGCATTTAAGCTGATAATCCAGTTTAGTTCAGCAACTTCTGTCTCTATATCTATATACCCCCCTCAAATCATCAAATCGGACCTAATATTTTGTATAACTCTAAACTTAAACTTATGTTGCATTCCCATATCCATAATATGCTTAGCCAGAGAGTTATTTTAAACTTCATGTCTAATATTGGATAAACACTCTGAAATTCTATCCTTTAGACACCTGTTGCTTTTACTTATATAAAATCTAGTATACATATCACCAACTGCTTGATATACTATATTTTCCGTAGTATATGTTGCAAATAAATAAAACACACAAATTTATTCTGACATAGTATGTATTTACAAAAGAGCAATTATGACAGCAAAAGGTGCCTTTTCTTGTTTCAGAATAACCATCTTTTCTAGATCTAAAATCCTTATAACAAAGGTATTGCTTTACCCTTGTACTTTTTTGTAGGCAAATTCAGGATTCTTTCATAAAATCTCCTTCAGTTCTGGAACCACAGTTAAAATCGACCAGTTCTGTTTGATAATGCTAATAACACATTTTGTTCTAAGGTTATAGTTAGTTAAATATTGCATCCTATTTTCTCTGTTTCCTGTATTTAATGTTCTGAGAGATATTAGCATTTAAAGGCTCACCCATCTGCTCTCCTACAGAATTATTTACAATTTCAGGGCTATCGGAAAAGTACGATCTGGCTTGACCATCTCTTCCCTTCATCACATCATTATACACTTTTGAAAGAAGACCTTTTCATATTTTCTTCATTAAAATTCATTATTCATTTGCCCAATACTCAGTCTATAAGTTTCATTATCCATAGTTAGCCTACTAGCCCTCAAGAACTAGCTTTCCACTATCCCTTTGTAGACGTACCTAGGATGCATACTCTCTTGATGCAAATATCTATTTGCCTAAGCTTTTTTCTGTAGATAAAAGTAGACATATCCATCCCATTTCTACTAACAGTAACATCTAAAAATTAATCTCCTGTCTGGAGTGTGCTGGTTTAAATTTTAAAAAAAGTTGTACTACTATCTAACTTTGCCACAGACTCATCCAAATTTAGTTTATCACCCCCACAGCAGAAAAATATAATTTGTAGTATAATATAGCCTTTGCATACATTAGGTATTCATTTTATTTATATATATATATATATATATATATATATATATATATATATATATATATATATTCATCCTCTCATTGACATAACACTATATTTGCATATGTATTCGCTACCGGTGTTCCCACAGCTAATCCTACTGTTTGGTGGTATAACTGTTCATTAAATAGAAAAACATTATTTTCCAACACAGTCTCTAACAGAAGACATAGAGTTTCTATTTTATTTTATTTTCTATTTTTCCCCAAAAGCACAGTGCCTTACCATACTGCATTGGTTTCACTTTTGAAAATGAGATATCGCGCCATGAAAAAGCTTGCTGCTGTTTGTGAAACTCTGATGTCAAGACTGCTACTAATCAGCAGTAGTTCTCTGTAAGTGACGTCAGCCTGACTGTATTTGCATTCAAGTGAAATAAATTCAAAGACACACCCATGATGTCATGTCAGAGCCATGCTGTCCATCCCACACCCATAAGCTGTTAAAAACCAGCAGCATGATGTGCGGAACGCTTTTTTATTTTTTGCTGCTGTATCCTGCAGACTGCATTGTGTTGCTGAACTTTCAGGATTGCTTCTCATCCTCAGCCAATATCTCCTCCTGCATCCTAGTAGTTTTCTGACAAGGTGAGTTTTAAAACTCTTATCATCCTTTTGCATTCTGCTAGCTGACCATCCTGCCCTGCACATGTGATCTATGTTTTCTTGGTGCCAACACTTTTTTTTGGAAGTAGCTTGAGATTGTATTCTGCTTTTGATAAGAGATAGCACACTTCCTTTTTCTGGAGGTTCTAGTCATACCATGTGCTTTACTTCTCTTTTCTTAGTAATTCGGGCTTTAAGTTCAAAAGGAAAATGTAAAACACATGGTACGACTAGAATCTGCATTAATTAGCATGCATGGTATCTCTCATTAAAGGCAGTATACCATTTTAAAATGCTTCTGAAAAGGTGTGGCATCCACATCAAGTAGCTTACTCACTGCCTTTGCAATTTTTATTCATTTGCTCAGTCTTTTCAGCCACCACACCCTCTAGCTTTGCAAAGCAATTGCAAGGCTTTTAGAACAGTTGGCGATTTTTTTTCCACAGTTTTCCTTCTGACTACACTTCTTCAGAAGAACTTTTAACTCATATCCTGCTTTGCTGTGAGAGATAGTCTACTTCCTGATTCTTTTTTTTTTTTACTCATATAGTTTTTATTTTCAAATAATATTATAAAAACTTTCATAATATATTATACGATATTTACAGTCAGCCTGACTTTAAATTAATAGCAAGTGTTTCCAATTACTGAACAGATGAAACAATATAAAGTTATCAGAGCATATCAGATGTTTATTGCAAAGTGCCACTCAATGATAAGACATTTTTCCATGGGTTGGTTACTAATGGCCTGGGATAAATCCTTAGTTCTTTAATGTTGATTTCCATCAAAACTGAACTCTTCAGTAAAGCAAAGAAATCTTTCATAGTTGGTGTTGTGCTTGAATTCCACCTTCTAGTTATGCATTTCCTAGAGATTGCAAGTATTGTCCATAGTAAATGCAAATTTGATCTGTTCAGATGAGGACCTTCCTTTACATTCAGTAAAATCAGAGCTTTAGATAAAACAGAGGATTCATTAAATAATGTCTGCAAGAAGTTTTTGATTCCATTCCAGTATGGTTTGATGTTTATGCAATAAAAAAAATGTGATTCCAGTGAGCTGTAATTACCTGATGGCATCTCCAACATTTCCCATTTCTGGAAGAGCTAAATTTAGAAGTTTTATCTGGGGTTAAAATGCTCTATGTAAATATTTCCAATTAAAGATTTTCCAATACTGTGTATTAGATGTATATTTTACTGTTAACAAAATGTTTGATTTGATTTCTTCAGTTAGATGTAATGAGTGACCTTTAGAAATATGTTGCCAATAACTAAGATATTTTAGGTATCGTTTTGTAATTTATTAATACTTTGTATAAGTTTGAAATATCAATCTTCATGTTATGATCATTATATTTAATTCCGTATAAGTAATTTATAAATTTTAGTTTATCCTTAAAGGAAGGGTTATTAATTACTCTACATAAATCCTGTGAGTACATTAAAATGCTTTGCAGGGCTAACCAGTCCTGAGATTGCTTCTTGATTCTTGTGGGTCTACTCACACCATGTGCTGCAATCCACTTTTCGCAATTGTTTTTGAATATTTTTATTCTAAAAGAAAACGCAAAGCACATCGTACAACAAGCATTATATGATCTCTAGCGGAATCTGAAAAAATTGTAGAAGGCAGCCAGTAATGATCTTTATTATTTCGGTGCTCATGTAAACTCCTACAGGCTACTGAAGGGTTCTGTTGGGGAAATGTGTTATTTCTGCAGTGTGTTTACAGAAGCAGACCAACAATGGAGTCACTTGATAAAAACTGTTACTTCTGTGCTTGTGTGGTAAGTGTGGGACTCCTTTGGGGGATTATTTTTGTTTTGGTAGGTCTGCAATTGTACATGCTGCTGCTAAGCTGCAGTCGAGTTAATGGCTCATGCATTCAGATGCTACAGAACCTGCTCTGTGGCTTATTTTAGAGTAATGGCAGATATCGCTAAGCTAAATATTGATAGGATTATCCAGAGACTCTTGGAAGGTATGAGAAAATATTAAAAGTTACATGCTGGATACAAACTGGTGCATTTTGAGTCCAATTAACTGAAACAGAGTAATGAAGCTTTTAAATTGGATTGGAGATGACCTTATGAATTGAATGGCTTATATGTTGATTGTTAGATTTAAGCACGACTATAGTTGTGAGTGAACGAATGTGTTTTTGTTTTAGATGGAATCTGTTAGGTTATTCTCTTTCAGTTCTTCTAAATATATTGATGAAGAAGATACCCTGGCTGGCTGATTTCATGAAATGCACTTTTAACACAACACTTTACTTTTGTACACTAGTATTTGTAATACATATGGTTCTGAGTTATATGTACAGCATGGCATGCTAAAAGATAGGCAACATTTTAAAATGATGCAGCTTCTTCTGGGGATTCAATTAAAATTAATTTTTGCAATTGTAGCCACTATTTGGTTGGTCAATGTAAGATTTGAGCATGCTTTGTGGTAGAAACACACATCTACATTCACAGAGGCTCTCAATAAAAATCTGCCCAAGCAACAGAGACCTCCAAAGCAGAAATGCAAGCAACCTCCAACCCCTCCAACACAACCCAAACGACAAAGAGCACACAAACTCAGTGTGCCACCCAACTACAGCCCATAAGGCATAACAACGTACCCAATACTCTAGTCATAGGTGACTCTATAGTCAGGCACACTGATGTTCCACTCACCAGGCTACACAAGAAGAAAGTTACTGTCAGCTGCCTGTCAGGTGCCAGGATCCACCACATAATGCACGCACTGAGGTTATTCTACAACAAGTACAATATGACTCTGTCATTGTCCATGTTGGTGTGAATGACCTGAGACATACCTCCCTGGACTACATGAAAAAAGACATGGAGGAGCTCTCCGATCTTGTAGCCCAGGCAGGTATGACCCTAGCCGTGAGTAGCATCCTGCCATCACAAAAAATGATACCACAGTACAAGGACAAAATGACTGACTTCAACAATTGGCTAAGCTTCTGGTGTCATTCTAAGGGGATCCAGTATCTGTCTGCCTGAGATGACATGATCGACAGACCACGATGCTTTGCCAGAGATGACCTGCACCTGTTGCCCTTGGGATTCTGGATACTGGCTAAAGCTCTTGCCACTCCTATAGTGCTTTTTTAGGCAGACAAATTCATCACCATAACAGGTACAAGCAAGCAAAATCTGAGAATAATGCTACTCAATGCTAGAAGTCTAAACCTCAAAATGCACTCACTTGAGGTACTCCTTAAAATGGAGACCATCGACATCTGTGCAGTGACAGAGACCTGATTCAAGGCTCCTGAGAGCACCCCTGCATTACCAGGCTATAATTCATACCACACCTTTCAACCACCTAACCTGGACCGAAACACTAAAGGCGGAAGCGTGTCCATATTCATTAAGGATATCCACACCTCCAGGCTGGTTGCTCAGCATAATGCATCTGAGATTATTCAAGTGCAACTAACTCTGGGCAAGAGCGCAATCCAAATTGTAGCTTGCTACAGATCTCCCACCATGCCCCAGGATTCCCACTCCTCATTTCTTGATACACTGGAAAATATTTAGGTACAACCTAACACCGTAATAATGGGCGATTTCAACTACCCCACCATTAACTTGGAAAACTGCTCATGTACCAACTCTTTTGCTCAACGTTTTCTGGAATTCATAAATTTCAATGCCTTGGCTCAACTTATCCACACCCCCACCAGGGGCAGCAATATCCTAGACCTGGTCATTACCAACATGGGTGACTGGTGTTCCACACCAGAGGTCAATTCCTCGTTGGTCAAATCCAACCACAAGCTAATCACCCTAGACATCCACATCCCACCCTCACCCACATTAGGGAAACTACTGTAAAAAATTTCTCTAAAGCCAACTTCACGCTTCTTAAGACAAAAGTGTCAAACTTCATGACACCCATGCAGACGGACCATAGCTGTACGACTGCTGAATCCTACACAAATGCACTTTATAAGCACTTACACAAGTGCATGGATCGTGCTATCCCTAACAGAACCAAGATGCTATCCTCCAAAAATAGGAAGCCAGTCTGGTGGTCCCCTGCCATAAACAAACTCTACAAAAGAAGAAAGAAACTGCTGCAAAAAAGAGTAAAATCCCATGATTGGAGGAGCTCCCTGGTCAGCCTCAGTAAGAAGCTGAGATCCCCCATAAAATCCTCCAAAGCTAGTTATGAAAACAAAATTGCCACTGTTTCTACAGACAACCACAAAGCATTCTATAGCTATGTCAAGAATCTCAATGGCAACACTCAGATCTGCTCTGAGTTACAGCACAATGGCACTAAGTATACAGAAACCACTGATATTGCCAACATCCTGGCAGATAGGTTAAGTGCTAACTTTATCCCCCTCTCATCCTCTAAAGGCCCATCTCTATACTGGAAGAATATAAAGTTCATGTAATTATGGCTGCACAGGTAAAAACCACACTCTCCAAATCCAAGAGTACAGCATCCATGGGACCTGACAACATCCCAGGCTGCATTCTACATGAACTACAGAATGAACTAGCACCCCACCTAAGTACCATGTTCAATCATAGCCTCACCTCAGGCTTTGTGCCCACTAAATGGCACACAGCAACGGTTATCCCACTCCACAAAGGGGGATCCACCATGGACCCTGCGAACTACTGCCCCATTAGCCTGGTGAGCCTGGTCTGCAAGGCCATGAAACGGATCATCATAGAACTTATCAACAAAGACATTGGTAATCTCTAAACTCTGGACCCCACCCAGTTCGGGTTTGTAAAAGTCAGATCATGTCTCCTAAACCTGATAGACTTCTTTGAAGCAGTCACCAAAGCCGTAGATGAGGGTAAGGTGGTTCACACAGCCTATATAGATCTCACCAAGGCTTTCGACACCATCCCCCACTCTGGAAATATAGATAAACTCACTAAACTAGGTATAAATCCCTATGTCACAAGATGGGTTGCCAACTGGCTCACTGACAGAACCCACACTGTAAAAGTAGCAGACACCAAATCCGACTTCAGACCAATAACAAGTGGAGTACCACAGGGTTCAATCCTGGGTCCTCTACTGTTTGGTATCTACTTCTCTGAAGTACAAGCCAACACAGAATGTCTTTGGTTAATGAAGTTCACAGATGACTGCAAACTAGGAGCCGTAATCGAAACTCCTAACGATGTGGACATCCTACAAAAGGGCCTCACTGAGACAGATGCCTGGTGTCAAAGCCATGGTCTCAAGCTCAGTGCCAAAATGTGCATTGTCATCCCTTTTGGTAAAAACTCCGTACCCATGAAGTACCACATAGGTGGTAGTCTACTTAACACCAAAAGTGTGATAAGAGACCTTGGGACACAGGTGGACAGTAGTCTCTCCTTTGATAATCACATCAATACAGTAGTCAGGAAATCCTTTTATGTGGCACACCTCATCACAAAAGGTTTCTCATCCAGGAAAAAAGAGGTAATTGTTCCCCTCTACTCATCACTCATTAGACCCATTATAGAGTACAATGCCCCTTTTGGTATGTACCTCACAAGACATCTACAACAACTGGAAAGGCCGCAGAAATACTTCACAAAGAGGATTACCGGCCTCAAACAGATGCCCTACACAGACCGTCTCAAAAAACTCCAGCTTTACTCCATCGCATATCGCTTACTCAGAGGTGATCTCTGCCTTAGACTAGGAATTGTGGGTTGGTATAATGCCTAAGAGGTCTGCATCACACACTCAAGGTACAGGGTTTGATTCTTATTATGAAAGGGAAATTGGCTAGGCTTAAAATGGCCCACAAGGGCAGCTTGCCTATTACTTAACTATGAACTCCTGAGGAACTCTGAGGTGCTTCTCTTATTTGCTAATGCTCAGTATTTACTTGGACAGGCTACTGGAGTGATCAGATCAGGAAATCTTTCATTTTAGGTGCTAGTGTGTACTAGGGTAGTCAGATACAGTGATCACTGGGTGAAATGATTAATTTCAGTGCTTGTGCAACAAGTGTGGGACTCCTAGGGGGGATTTTTTTTTTTTTTGCAACTATACACTTGTATATATTACTGAGGGTCTTTGGGGTGCTTTTCTTATTTCCTAGTGTTTACTCAGACAGAATACTGGAGGGATCAGTTGAGAAAATCTTTTATTTTTGGGTGCAAGTGTGAACAAGGGCAAAAAGTGCAGTAGTCACTGGAGGAAATATTGTATTTCAAGGCTTGTTCAACTACTGTGTGTGACTCCTTTGGGGCAAATGCTTAACATGTATTGTATGTGTGCACTTACATGCTAATGTTTCATTTTAATGCTCATGTATACTTGGATGGGCTATAGAAGGGGTTAGGTGGGGAAATGTTTCACTTTTGGTGCTTGTGTCTGCTAGTGCAGATGAGCGAAATAGCCATTTAGGGAAATTATTCATTTCAGTGCTTGTGCGACTGTTGTGTGCATCTGTGGGGACAAATTTTTAATTTTAGTGCATATGTGTACTTGGACAGACTACTGAGGGACTTCATGGTTGTTAATGTTTTATTTTAGTGCTTGTGTTTACTTGGACAGACTGTTCAAGGGGTTGGTTGGGAAAATGCTTCATGTTGGTGCATTTGTGTTTCTAGTGCAGACCAATTAAACGGTTGCTTGGGGAACTACTTCATTACAGTACTTGTGTGAGCACTATGGGACTCCTGGGGGGATATATAATTGTACTGCATGTGTGTACTATGACATACTACTGAGGGACTCATTGGGTGCTGTTTTTTCACCTTAGTACTCATGTTTACTTGGGACTCATTGATGGTAATGGTTTAATTATAGTGCATCTGTGCAGAGGGCGATAATGTTTCATTTTACTGCTTGTGTTTTACTTGTTCAGGCTACTTCAAGGGTTGATTCGGTGAAATTCCTCATTTTTGGTGTCTGTGTGTGTGTTAAGGTAGACCACTGAAGTAGTGGCTTGGGGAAATGTTTAATTTTAGAGCATGTGTGGACGTGGACATACTACTGAGGGATTCCCTGGATATTATTGTTTATTTCAATACTTGTGTTTACTTTGACTACTGAAAGGGTTAGTTGGGAAAATGCTTCATTTTTGGTGCTTGTGTGTAGCAGGGCATATCAATTAAGTGGTAGCTTGGGGAACTGTTTCATTTCAGTGCTTGTGTGAGTGTTGTGGGACTCCTTGGGGAAGGTTGATTTGTTGTGTATGTGTGCACTTTAACGTACTACTGAGGGTCTCGTTGGGCACTATTGTTCTATTTCAGTACTTGTGTTTACTTGGACAGTCTACTGTGGGGGGGGGGAGTTGGGGAATCTTTCTTTTATGGTGCTTGTGTGTAATATGACCAACCAATGATAACTGGTTGCTTGGGGAAATGTCTCATCATAGCCCCTCTGAGAAAAGTGTGCAACTCCATGGGTGCAAATTTTTTTTGTTTTTAGTATATTTGTGCACTTGGGCATAGTCCTGCGAGACTCACTGGGCAATAATGTTTAATTTCAGTACTTGTGCTCACTTGTACATTCAACTGAAGTGGTCGGTTGGGGAAATCTGTCTTTTTTGCTGCAGGCCAGTGAAGTGGTTGTTTTGTGAAATAGTTCAGTGCTTGTGTGACTAGTGTATGAATCCTTGGGGGGGGAGCTTAATTTTAGTGCATGTGTATACTGATAGACTACTCAGGGACTTGATGGCTGATACTGTTTTATCATAGTGCTTGTGTTTACTTGGACAGACTACTGAAGTGGTCAGATGGAAAAATGTTTCTTTTTTTGTACTTGTGTACTATGAAAGAAGAAGTAAGTGGTCACTTGGGGAACTGTTTCATTTTAGTGCTTGAGTGAATACTGTGGGACTCCCAGGAAGGGTTTAATTGTAGTTTGTGTGTGCACTTGCACATACTATTAATGGCATCATTAGGGGCTCATATTTCACTTTATTGCTTGTGTTTATTTGGACTAACTACTTGAAGGGGTCGGTTGGGAAAATGCTTCATTTCTGGTGCTTTTGTGTACCAGGGCAGACCAAGAAAGTGATTGGTTGAGCAGCTGTTTCATTTCTGTGCTTGTATGAGTACTCTGGGACTCCTTGGGGGAAAGGTTTAATGTAGTACATGTGTGCACTGGGACATACTACCGAGGAACTCTTAGGTCGCTAATGTTTTCATTTAGTGCTTGTGTTTATTTGGGCAGGCTGTGTGAAGGGGTTTGGTGGGCAAATGTTTTATTATTGGTGCTTGTGTGTACTGGAGCAGACCACTGAAGTGGTTGCATAGGGAAATTATTCTTTTCAGTGCTTGTGCCACTAGTGTGCGAATGCGTGGTGGAATTGTTTAATTTTAGTGCTTATGTGTACTTGATAGCTCTACTGTTTCATTTCACTGCTAGTGTTTACTAGGACAGACTAATGAAGGGGTTGGTTTGGGAAATACCTCATTTTTGGTGTTTGTGTGTATTAGGGCAGACTAATGTAGTGTTCACTTGAGGAAATATTTCATTTCAGTGCTTGTGTAACTATATGTGAGTTCTTAGGGGGTGTTTAACTGTAGTGCATGTTTGAACTTGGACATGCTACTGAGGGTCTCACAGGGCACTAATGTTTCCTTCTAGTGCTAGTGTTTACTTGAACAGAAAAGCTACATTCTGGTGCTTAAACGTTTACAGAGTCCCTCGGCGGATGGGGTGATATTCCATCTTTAGGCTTGGGTGAAAATTGAGCCACTACTTGTGTAGTCAAGTTAAATTTAAGTGCTTGTGTGTACTTGGACAGACTACTAACAGGGTGGTTGAAGAAAGTGTGTTCATTTGTTGCTTCTGCAGACTTGGACATACTGCAAATGTGTTAACTGGGGAACTGTTTCATTTTGGTGTTGGTGTACACATGGACATACTACAGAAGTGGTAGTTGGGGAACATGTTACACTGTGGTTCTTGTGCATACATGTACAAACTACTGAAGGGATCATTAGAGCTTTTGTGTACAAGGGAAGATAAGTGACAGTTTAATTGTGGCAATTATTTAGAGTCAGTTCTAGTTCCTACATACATGGATATCATACTGTGATTGTAACCTGGCAAAATGTTTAAGTTTGGTGCTTCTGTTTACTTGGATAGACTGCAGAAGGGGTTGCTTGGAGAAATGCTGTTTTTCAGTGCTTCTAAGACTACTGATTGACACATTCAGTGCTTGTAAGACCACTGATTGACACATTCAGGACAAATATATAAAAAGACATATTACTAAAGTTTTCAGACATTGAAATGTTTTGTTTTGGTGATTGTGCTACAGCTGAGGAACAGTGTGTGCAAAATGTTTTCCACTGCTTCTTACACTACATATAGGATGTATTGGGGAATATATTTTATTTTGATACTTGTACAGACTACTAATTGGCTCAAAAGAGCAAATGTTATATTTTGTTGTTGGTGTTACTACTGAAGTGCTTGGTAGGGGGCTAACATTTAATTTTGGTGCATATGCAGACCATTTCAGACTCTGAAGTGGTCGTTTGGTGGAAAAGTGTTATTTCAGTGGCTGTGTGTACAGGGAAATAATCCTGAAATGTCCAGCTGTGGAACTGCTCCATTTAAATGCTTGTGGTACTCCTCAGTGACACTTTGGAAATTGTCTCATTTCAGTGTTTGTGTAACTACTGAGTAACACATTGGGGGAAAATGTTTCAATGCAATGCATTGGACTAACTAGTGAAGAGGTAGCTGTGAAAATGTTTACATTTGGTGCATCTGCATGCATACATGGACTTAATACTGCCACATTTACTAGTGGAAAATGTTTCACTCTGGTGCTTCTGTGGTTTTGTACAGACTACTGAAAGGGTTGCATGGTGTAGTGTCTCATTGTGGTGCTTGTATTTACCTAGACTGAGTACAGGAGGGTTAATTGTATGAAATGTTTTCATTTGGTCCTTTAATATTGAAGGGCATAAAACTGAAGTTTTCACAAGATGAAATATTTAAATATTTCATTTTGGAGCTAATGCTGAGTGACACTTCAGTGGAAATGTCTCATTTCAATGCTCATGCAAGTAGTGAGGGGCACACTGATGTGAAACTTTTCATTTCACTGCTTCTGTGTATTACTTTGCACTTTATTGTACTGCACTGCATTGTCAGACGGGAAAGAGAAGGTATTATCTTGGTACTACCAAATAGGGTATAGCAACATATTTGTTGTGGCCTTGCTGACAGGACTACATGGTACTTTAGCAACCTCGAAGCAAATAACATAATAAAACTAGGTAGGTCTTGTGCAGTGTTAACACAGAAGAGCAGTACACCAAAGCTGTAGCAATGTCTGAATTGTGGAAGTAATTGTAATGTAAATATGGTAGTATTGGTGATAAGTAGCCAGTCAGTTGCTCACGGCTACTCTTGTAAAGTTATGCAAAATTCAGTCTCATTCTTTGCTGCAGCAGCATCATGAGTGGGATGAATATTGATATAGTCACTGCCTTGCTGATATGGAGGTGGTGTGTGATTGCTACATAAACAGTAAGCAGCATTGCTTAAAATTATATTGATTGTGAATTGTGCCATAAGATAAGTGGTATTGGTTTGCTTTCCAGTATTGCTGACAGGGATTTCAAACAGGTAATGAGGATATATTTCTTGCTTTGTGATAGCCAATAGTTTTGATGAGAGGAATTGCACACTCGAGTGCTGCTTTTGTTAACACAGCTTACATGCATCAAGCAGATCTAATTGTCAATGCTTTTGGCACTCTTATAGGTATTTGCAGTTGATCTGAGGGTAATGGTGCCATAAGATAAGTAGTAATGTACTTACAATAGTGCTGATCTTCATTTTCCACATATATTGCCCAAAATTCCCTGCCCTGATTTTTGTGGGCAGTTGAGATGAGAGGAATTGCACAGTGAGAAGTGCCTAACTTACATTATTACTGGCAGTGATGAACCAGATATTTTGGGCAATACTTATGCCTTTCAGATTGGTCTGGTCAGTTGCTATGGGGGGAATGCCGCTGTAATTAGAATGTTAATGCTGTTCTTGCAGGCTTGGTAGCAGTGATTTAACTGATTAATTGGCCAGTATTTCTTGTGTTGTGATTTTTGTGGACAGTTGAGATGAGAGGAATAGCACAGCGACATGCACTGTTAGATCATTTTGCTGGAAATGATCAACCTGATCATATCGGAATAATTCTGGTTGTGTGTTTTCTGTGGACCTTTTGAGATGATGTGAATTGCACAGTAAAATTTGTCCTTTGCTCACTCCTACTGGCTTTTTTGTGTGCTGCAGTTTCAACAATACAATTAGTTACAACTGTTCTGGCTGCATTGACTAACAAGCATGTGCATTGATTTAGACCTTTAGTCAACATTTCAGTGTTTGACTTTCTGTGAACATGTCAGATGGGAGCTATTACACATTGACGTGCTGTTTTTCTAACTCTAGCTTGGTTTACAGGATACGTATGTTCCCAGTGATCTAAATTCCTAATCACCTGTTGGGGGTGTCTTTTCAATGGTATAATTTGCCTAGGTATCTGCTTAATGCAAAGGTGCTATATTTCATTTCTAGCCATTGAGTTTTAATCTGTGACTTTGGGAGCAGTCAGTTATGCTTGTCTTTCAAAATGTATCACAGGATTTTTTTATTCCTCGCAGTTTACAGTCTTCTGCCAACATTGTCAGCCAGTGACCCTCAGCGAAAGTCTTTACCACCAAAGATTTGATTGCAATTTGGAGGATGATCAGCATGGAGCCATGTGGCACACCACTGAATGGGCTCTTGGTGGAGGTAGTCTCACCAACCCTTGCCTTCTAAGAGCCATCTCTGGGACGGCTGGCAATCCAGCCACTTTGTGTAGCAGTTTAGGACCAGTTTGGTCAACTAGACCTGAGTGAGGGAATGCAGCAAAGGGCTTACCTGGATGTCAGTAATCAGTATGTACTTTAACCTATCATGCATTTACCACATTGACCTTCTTAAAGAAGTCCACTGTGTCATGCACAATGTTCCCTTGGCAAAACTGAGCAGGTTTCCAGGGTGTGTTGGTTAATCCTTTCTATAATTCATTCAATGACTTTGCATACCAGACTAGTGACACTGATGTCTGTGGTTCTCTAATGGCCCACCCTTGTGAAGTGGGTTTACTATAGTAGTCCTACATTCACAGGGGACAAAGCCTGTTTTGAGGGCATGGTGGGAAGTCTCCAAAATGTTAATGTTTGAAGCTATCTGATGCACCTGCTGACGATATTGGGGCCCTGTGATATATTTCTGGCCTTGGCAAGTCCTGTCAGAACGTATTCCCTGCTCAGATCCAGAAGTAGGTATATATAATCTTGTGCTTTTGCACAACCTCACTTTATTTTGTTGTGATGCACTCGCAGTCGATAGAATATCATAACTCAAAAGGGATTCGGGTGGCTTTGTCCACAAAGATCATATCTTACCACATACAAGCTTTGTTAGTGAGCCTGGTGCAGTGTATCAGTACTTAGCAATGAACCCATACATCTACCTTTATGCATTGATGATCTGGATACCTATGTAGCTTGTCCTGGTAGTCTGTAAAGCACATGTTCACTTGAGGCAGTAGCAAATTGTACATTATTGTGTGGTTTGTGCCTGTTGAACTCAGCAGTTATGCTAAAAGTGAATTGCATTTATTTATGTCCTTTGGTATCACAATCTCTCTGTTATGAGCACATCTGAACTCTGGTACTTAATGATTTTTAAGCCTTTTAGCCATGTATTACCATTTAGACATGTATTACAGACTTGGGAGTATAGCAATTATTTTTTTAATTGTCAGATTGTGATACAGGTGTTATCCATTCTCTCCCACACTCAGACTGCCCACATGGTATTTCAAAGACAGCAGAGTTCAAGACAGGGGTATCAGTTTGAGCCAACCTATCATCCCAGAGCCCAAGGAGTTAACATCACTGTATGAGCAGCAGCAGTAACATGGAAGGGCAAACAGTGGATCCTGGTGGCTATAGTCTGACATGAAGCAGCACCTATGCGGTCAGTGCACAATGATGAGAATGGCACATGAATGTGTCTGTTGTGTGTCATCACCACATGCTATTGAAAAATGTAGAGAATTAAACTCTGCATCAGATATCAGTCCCTGCATCACTATGCATCCACAGTTTGAATCAGCTTGCTTATTGCCACACATGCTGAAAATGATATTCAGACAGCAGTATACGCTTAGAGGAAGATTTCAACACCCGCAATGGACAAACAGGTACACCTCTTACTGTGTGTGTCTGACTGTGCTGCTGAGAGGGTGGGCACGTGGCGGGCAGCCTGTGTGTGCTACAGATTTAAAGGTCTAAGGGAAAATGTAGCTGGCAGTAAATAATGATGGAAGCAATAGTACTGTATTGCCTTGTTGTCAGAGCACTGAGGTGTGCAAGTGGCAAGTGTTATATACTACTGGTGACTAGCAATGTTAAGTGTAGTGTGGCTTGACAGTTATGCTCATTGCAGCAGTGTAGGCATTCGCCATGTGGTGTTGGCCAAGAGTGGACGCATGTACAAATTTATTCTACTTGTTTTAAGCTGTTTTATTTGTAGTGACATTATTTTTGTTATTTCAGGTTGGTATTTCAAAGACAGCAGAGTTCAAGACAGGGGTATCAGTTTGAGCCAACCTATCATCCCAGAGCCCAAGGAGTTAACATCACTGTATGAGCAGCAGCAGTAACATGGAAGGGCAAACAGTGGATCCTGGTGGCTATAGTCTGACATGAAGCAGCATGTTTTGTGGGTCTATACCAAATGCAAACTCAGCTTCAGCAATTGCATGGTCCTCCCCACTTGTGTTGTTGCACATACAAAAGCAGGCTTTCCAGCTGAAGACATAGATGATGGTTACATTGGGCTTCAGCCTTCTGAGTGACTGTGTTTTTTTTCTGAGTACTGAAATGGCGTTCAGCTAATTTGTTTGTAATCCAGCATGGAGTAATTCATATCAGTGTATAAGAAAACAGATGTTCCTTTTAAGTGCTGCTGTCCCATTCCCTTTTGTGAATTTTGATGCCGACTAATAAAGTGTTTGAGTCATTATCTAACTCAGATCTGTTTGTGCCCACATAGATTACCTGAGCATTTCATATGAGTAACCAATTATATTATCTGGAGATCAGAAATTCATGCAGTGTGCGTCTCACGGTCTTGTCAGTCCTGTGGCCACCATGGTTCTACAGGGGTTCTACAGCTTTACACTGTCCTCCAACTACTTGTCACTGTCTAATCTTTCCTTAAATCAAGGTGCTATGGCCCCATACTGAAATTATGGCAGTAGAAATGCTGAGTGAAGACTACAAGAAAAAAAAATGTAAGGGTACGGGACAAAAGTGATACTAACATTGGTATCTCAACTTCTGAGGAAGGCAGGCTTTGCCACTGTTTATGACTCATGGAATTTGTATTGTTAGAAAAGTTTCATTTTCCTGTAAGAGTGTAATGTCTCATGCTGAGCTATCAACATGAGTTGCCCATCCTGTCGTGCATACATGTTCAGTTGCTCATGCATCTTGCTTCCTCTGTCTGCATGAAGTGCAGTGCTCCAAAAACAAGAATGTGCATACTTTCAGTACAGTGTTTTTTTCTAGAAGGTACTGATGACTCCAATAGATACCACATAAGGTAATGCAGGGATATTAAAGAGGAACCTGAAGCAAAAGTAAAATCATTTTTTTTGATATCTGCCAATACAACTGGAAATGTATCTAGCCTGTTCAAGTGGTCAGTCACAGGCAGCATGCACAGGGTTCATATTTAGAATATGAATTTCATTTTTTGCTTTACGTATTGTGCCACAGTACATTGTATGGCTGCAGTATATTACACAGCCAAGGCATTTTAATTACAAAGTTGTATTATCATTTGGCGAACAACATAATCATAGGTTCATGAACGTAAATGGTATTAATAGCACAACAGGCAGGTTGAAGTGTTGATAAACAACATTGAAATACAGTGCAAGAGGGTTGGTTTTGCAATAGTGAAACTTAGCATTATAAATGTACTGCTGTTAGACAGGGAAGTTATACACTCAGTGTGTAATGCTGTGTTGAATGTTAAGTTTATGTATCATGTTTTTCATGGCAGGCAAGGCACTCAATGGATTGCTGAGAAAAAAAGATGGCTGAAGGCTTGACACTGAAATATGCAGCAGTTAAGAACCTGGCATGTCACGTGAAGGAAGTAATTATTGCAGCTAGATATTTAAGTGAAGACTACGTAGAAATGGTGTTGCTGTGCCTCTGAAGTGGGATAAACTGTGTTGACTGTCACTGTAGTATCATGTAGTGTATTACCATAATTGTGAGTTTACCTGCAATGTGTTTTGTCATTTACCATGTGGTCAGTGTGATTTGATCCAGTACTGCTTTCTTTTTTGGGTAGATGACTGTAGCCATGTCTTAGTGTTTTGCATACAGCTGTAGAATTTGCTGAGACAGTCTGCCACCCGATGTGTCATTCCATTGCTTTCCATGTGACATTAAACTGTGTACATGATTGGTGATTAACTGTGGAACAGATATCGGAAACGTAAGTAAGTTTGTCAAAGAAGAGGTTGGCACTGCAAAGCCATGACATTTCCTGTGCTCCAAACATTTTGAGGAGAGCCAATTTGAATTAAATTACATGCATGAGCTGCTTCTGAATGACATGAAGCCCCAATGTCCGGTGACTAACTAAAGAAGCAGTACCAACACTTTTTGCTTTTTCTACAATAAAATCCACAGACATCATCATTATGTCAGCTGTGGCGCAAACGACTTAAAACTGTAAGTGATTTGTTTTTTTCAGACTGTTCTAATTTGCATATTAGCATTTGTTTAGGTGGGAGAGTTTGACTGGATTTATGTTGACACCTTAGGACTATTTGTCATTAATGCATTTACTATCCCCTGCAGCTTATCAATGAACTTCTGAGTACCACACAGCCTACATTGCAAGACATTGCAAGTGAACAACTTTGTGGGCAATGCAAGGTAAATATAGCTATGTGCTGCATTCAATGTTCAGCTCAGTATATCAAGCTGTAAATACTTTTTGGTCAAACTTCTAATTTGACAAATGACTGATGCACTAGCACTGTTTTGTCTCTGTCACAGACTGACATCCATGTACAGAGACAGAAGCAAAGTGAGGCAGTGGCTGACATAGCAGAGTAAAATGTGGTTCATCAATAGCTGGAAGACTGTCCTGTGATTGAAGAACATGTGGGGATAAGTAAGGAGCAAGACATGTGGAATACAGACTGATGGTAAAGCATCTGTTTGGTATACCGGTCAGGTTATGGATGTCTAAATAAGCAGCAGCATTTTAAAAGGAAATACATATGAGAGTAGTACTGGAGTACTGCAGTGAGTAGTACTGATGTGTGAGTAGTCCTGGAGTACTGCAGTGAGTAGTACTGCTGACACGAAGACAACAGTACAGAAAATGCATCTGCTGTAATGTCCTGTCAAGGTATAGTTAAGAATGTGTGTAGTGTTATAAGTACTTTAAACTCTTTTGTGGATTGTTGGGCAATCTAAGACTTATGGACTACTGGGGCTATGATGTGACATTGCATAACAATTATATGCCATTTAGAAATGGTGTTATATGATTAATATTACAGTTTCATCTGGCCTAATCAGAATACTAATGGTTGACAGAAGCCCAAGTGTCAACGAGAGTAATTGTAAAAGTGAGTAAGGATAAGGGGAAAGAATACTGTACTTACTCACACTAAACCTGGTTATAAGAGTGCTGAAGATTATTTAAATGGGAGAGTGTGAAAGTCTGAAACAACCAAATGTGAACTGAGGAGTATGCTTGGAGTGGAAAAGAGTGGTAAATGTCTTCTTGTCCAGAAGAGGTTAGAGGTTAGAAATGGGTTCCTGGCACATGCTAATTAACAAAAAATGGAATTAGCCTAGTGAGGCGGATGTGTACATCTACATCTGGTTTTGTTTTTTAAAGGTCTTCACAGACAATATTGCAATGAGCATGGACTTATTAATTGCAATGTTGTAATTGCAGGTACAAGTGGCAGAATTGTACAAAGAGGTAGTCGAAGGCATAGAAATCTAAACAATGGAAATTCAGGATTGTAGTAGGAATACTATAGCATTACAAACAAGGTTCCACAGAAAAGGTTGCAGTGCAGGAGTTCATGCCAAGTTGCCAGATGTTAAAACACAACCTGGGAAGATGGTAGATGTAGCTATACAGTTGCCAGAGGTTGGAGTCTCACCATTGATGGACCACACATACTTCAAAAAGTCCAAAGTTGTTCAAACAGAAAGGAGTAAGCCAGGACTGCAAGAAGATTACAGCTGTAGTGATGTGGGCACATATAACATGAGTGTGAATACATGTCTTCAACAAGAAGATTACAGTTGTAGTGATGTGGGCACATATAACATGAGTGTGAATACATGTCTTCAACAAGAGGATTACAGTTGTAGTGATGTGGGCACATATAACATGAGTGTGAATACATGTATGTCTTCACAAGAGGATTACAGTTGTAGTGGTAGGGGCACATATAACATGAGTGTGAATACATGTCTTCACAAGAGGACTACAGTTGTAGTGATGTGGGCACATATAACATGAGTGTGAATACATGTCTTCGACAAGAGGATTACAGTTGTAGTGATGTGGGCACATATAACATGAGTGTGAATACATGTCTTCAACAAGAGTATTACAGTTGTAGTGATGTGGGCACATATAACATGAGTGTGAATACATGTATGTCTTCACAAGAGGATTACAGTTGTAGTGATAGGGGCACATATAACATGAGTGTGAATACATGTCTTCACAAGAGGATTACAGTTGTAGTGATGTGGGCACATATAACATGAGTGTGAATACATGTCTTCGACAACAGGATTACAGTTGTAGTGATGTGGGCACATATAACATGAGTGTGAATACATGTCTTCACAAGAGGATTACAGTTGTAGTGATGGCGGCACATATAACATGAGTGTGAATACATGTCTTCGACAAGAAGATTACAGTTGTAGTGATGGGGGCACATATAACATGAGTGTGAATACATGTCTTCACAAGAGGATTACAGTTGTAGTGATGAGGTCACACATAACATGATTGGGAATACATGTCTTCGACAAGAGGATTACAGTTGTAGTGATGTGGGCACATATAACATGAGTGTGAATACATGTCTTCGACAAGAAGATTACAGTTGTAGTGATGTGGGCACATATAACATGAGTGTGAATACATGTCTTCAACAAGAGGATTACAGTTGTAGTGATGTGGGCACATATAACATGAGTGTGAATACATATCTTCGACAAGAGGATTACAGTTGCAGTGATGCAGCCACATGTAGCTGAAGTGCATATATATCACTTCAGATGAAGGCTTGCAGCACTCCTGTCAGGCGTCCTCCAGAAATCCTTCAGACAAGCAAGCAAAGAGATTCCTCAGTTTCACAATGGGCAAATGATGGTATCAAAAAGGATCCAGACTGGTGCTTCCCTTTGGACAGCATGTTGACCTCTGAGACAAAAGACCGAGTGGAAGAAAAGGACAAAGATGAAAAGATGATAAGTGAGCCGAAGTTCATTGTATTTGAGGCTTGCCTTGATTGTCTGCTGTTAAAATTGACTTGTCCACAATGCCAAAGACCTGCTGTTGAAGTGGAAAAAAAATTGAAGATGGGGTCATATGTCTGTGAAAATATCCTGCATTACTGGACATGATGTTCTTAAGTGGCAAAGTCAGCCGGTAATAGGTTAAATGCCAGCTGGCAATCTACTCTTTGCATTGTCTGTCCTTTTCAGTGGAAGTAAGTATGCCCATATTGCATGATTCTGTGCATATCTAGGAGTGGAATTTATCAGTGAGATGACCTTCTATTCCAGTTAAAGAGAGTATTTTATTTTATTTATTTATTATTTATTTTACATTTGTTTACCGGGAAGGTCCGACTGGACAGAGCTGTCCGTTTTCAGAGAAGGACCGGGGAGAAAAGTTCCATAACAATTGCCAACATACTATACATGAGATATTTGCACACTGAGTTATAAAAATACAGCAGACAATAACATGTGATTGCATAAGATATTTACATAAGCATAGTGATTTAGACATACAATTAAAAGTATAGCAGGTAGTAGCATTTGATTGTTGTTCATACAGTATGTTTAGTAGAGATAATCTTGAAGATGTACTGAAGATAAGACAAGAAAGGAAAAACTAAAAAAGGAGAAAATAGACAAGTTCATATGAGGTGCACTGACATTTTAAGGGAAAGGTTTTCAACTTAGTCTAGGGGAGAGTTAGTGGGTATAGATGGGACAGTGGGGAGTAGGCGAAAGTGAGTTGGTAAGTGATAATACATAGTGCATCTGTGGGAGTTTTAAAGAGGAGGTTGGATAGTAGATAGGGGAAAGGAGTTAGAATATCTCAGCCAGGTGCTAGGCAGTTGCATGTGCAGGAGTTGTTTAGGTGGGAAATAAGCTGTTTTTTGAAGATGGTTTTGTTAGGTTGTAACCTGATTTGTAGTGGTAGGGAGTTCCAAATCTTGGCAATGTTGTTAGAACACAGGGAGTCACCAGAGCTGTATTCCTTTTGAAGATTGCGATTAGTGCCTTGTTAGTACATCTAAGTTCTGAGTTATTGGAGTAGAGGGTGATCAGGTCTTGTAAGGCTGGAGTTTTGTCAGGTTGGTACAGTATTTGGTGAGCTAGAAGAAGTTGGTTTAGAGCTAAGGTGTTAGGGAGTTCCAGCCAGGAAAGCTGTTTAGGGCCTGACAGTGGTGGATGCAGTAGGAGGAGTTTGTGGCAAATTTTGTTATTTTATTGTAGCATACTGATAGCTTGCTTAAATCGCTCTTGTTTAGATTAGTTAGGACAGGAGAAGCATATAGTAAGGTAGAGAGAAGATGGGTATGAACTAGTGTAACTTTACTGCTGCTGGTTAGGAAGTTTTTACATCTGTAAAGAGTACCTATTTTTTTGTTGATTTTGGTTATTGTATGAGCTATGTGTTTGTTATATTTCATATTATTGTCAATAATGATCCCTAGTAATTTGGTTTGTGTGACGGGGAGATAGGGGTATTATCTAATGCAGAACTACAGAATGGGGGAGTAGGTGCTGCTGCTTTGGAAGGATGAAAGAGCATAAGTTGGGTCTTTTTAGGATTTAGTATTAGCTGAGAGTTTCTTAGTCAGGTTTCGATGGATGTAAAGGCTTCTTGGGTCTTGATTTGAAGTTGTTGGAGGGTGGGGGCAGAGCAGATTAAGGTGGAGTCATCAGCATATTGAACCAGGTTTGCTATAGGGGTGGCTTTGTGAAGATTATTTGTAAATATAGTGAAAAGTAGGGGTTCTAGGATTGATCCTTGGGGTACTCCTAGTTTTACAGGAAGTAGGGGAGAAAGGGAGTTTTTCCACTGAACAGCTTGTTGGTGTTGGGAGAGATAGTCCTGAAACCATAATAGAGTGGTTCCCAGTATTACAGCATACCTGGACACAGCATCAGAATCAGCTACTGGCAGATAGAATGGGGAAAGAAATAAGGTTAGCTGGAGATGGACCGTGTGATAGTCCAGGAAATTCTGCCAAATATTGCTAGTATAGCATGATGAACCTAGATTCTGGATTGATTTTGCACTCGAGCAGATTTCCACTGGGGTAGCTTCAGTGGCACTGGAAAAGAAAGGTTTCAAGAAGTGTATAACTAACTTGGTGGATAAAAATATTAAGGTAACCCTTGTGGCAATAGATCAACATCAATGGATCATATTCTTGATGGGCAAGGAATTTCCAGAGGTTGAACACCAGTTTGATGAATGTCCAAAAGCTTGACTAAGAAAATAATAGAAGCTAGCAAAAGGCAAGAAAAATGAGAATTACTGCAGTGGTGCCACAGTATTTCCAAAGACCTGTGTTGGTGTGCTGAAACATGCAAATGTGATGAAGTTGGACTAGAGGAGAAATTGTTGTCATTGCTCTACCATGTAACAGACTAAAAAAAGTGGAGTAGGGCAAAAAAGGCTTCTTCTTGTGGTCATGAGATGCCAGTCATAGAAGGAAATGAAGAAAAGTGGCTTGAAGAAGATGATGCATGTCACAGTGCACTGAAGAGGAGTGTTACAAACCCAATTTTTCTTAAAGATTTGAAGCACATCACAAAGTTCTGCCACACTGGCAACCTGGAGGTGTTCCATGCATTACTATGCAGGTATTACCCCAAGTTTAAGCACTTCAGTTTTGCAGGAATGAAAGCACAAATCAAACTAGCCATCCTTGATCATATTGAAAATCTCAGTCGTGAACAAGCTGTGGTCCATTTCCCTACCAGCAAGTCAGCATCAAAAGGAGAGTTTCAATACAGAATGATTTACCCAAAGGCAAAGCAGGAATGGGTCATGAAACCAATATTTGAGAAGCGATAGTTTGAGTTTGACTGCATATATGAACTGATGATGGAAGTCATAAAACCAAAGAGAGGAATTTTGGAAATTGAATCTATGACAGTACCACCCCTGCCAAAGAACATTGCTAGGTACGAGTGTCCAGGGAAGATAGAAGTGATTGTATGACATACTTCCAAATTTGGAAAAAGTAATGAAAAAACAGGCTGATACAGTAGAGTAGTAGCAACTGTGGACTGGGTAAGTACCATTTGACCCAGCAGTATTTCCCTCTGAGATGTAGAGTTATCTAATTGGAGTTAGTTGGTGTTTAATTGCATAATGGTGATATGAAAATGGGTTTATGCGGTGTGTGTGTGTGTGTGTGTGTGTGTGTGTGTGTGTGTGTGTGTGTGTGTGTGTGTGTGTGTGTGTTTTGACATTAAACAGTGATATTGGGGTTCTTAGCAGTTTAGATGTTGCATTCTCCAAGATGGAGTGCTATCATATAGCGGTGTGGGCAGTGCAGTGCCAGTGAGGTCTACCTACACTTGAGCCACAGTTTAATCTAGTTTGTCATGCTAGAAGTAATTGCACTTATAGATAATTCCAGCAATGCAGAAAGTGCCAACAGTTTTAACTGCTATATTTGGTTAGTGCCAACACCATGTGGTTGATCTGGATGAAGTGCATGCAATTATTGTTGTAGGTGTCAGGATTATGCAAACAATAAAGTAAAAGCACAGTTGAATAACACAATAGTCATATGACTGATTACAGTGGTGTATGTCACTATGTCATCTGCTTCTGTCAGCAGTTGTTACTTTTACTTGTAGATAAACCACATTTGCCATTGGTTGTTGCCATTGGTGGGGTCAGGATCAGTTTAGATAAGTGGAGAATTTCCATGAAAATGTGAATATAGGTGCCATGACAATGGAAATATTACATAAAATTAGGACTGCATGGCTAAGGAAGAACTTTATGGTGAGAACATGTGAGAGATTTTAATTTCACATTTGTAATGTGTGAAAATGTATTTATCTGGGCTGAACTGAAATATTCTGCTATATTATACAGGTAAATGTTTGCAGTCATGATTTGACATAAGCAAGCCCTCAATGAAATGGAAGGCATGTATTTTCAGTTGCTACTATGGCATTAATGATAAAGGAGCCAAGGGTGTGTGCTTGCATTTTTCTTTTACATGGTGTTGCTGTTGATTTGTGTACTGTCATATAATTTTGATTCTGCATAAGTAGTGTGCATTCATTGTGATACAATATATTACTAATACCATTGTTCATGAGCTGCGGTGGTGGTGCTATGGTAGCGTTGTCGCCTCATAGCAAGACGTTGTTCCATTCGATTGTCAGCTAGAGCGTCTTCTGTGTGGAGGCATACGTGAATGGGGCGTGCCTTCGTTGAAGGTTGTGTGTCAGGGCTGGTAACCCGGTACGTAAAAATCCACTACCAATCATTAGCGGTCCGGAGTTCCGCTGTGGCGACCCCTAACCGGGAAAAGCCGAAAGACACAAACAAACCATTGTTCATGAGCTAATATATATTATATGAATGGGCGAGCTGATTGATATTGATGTTTGTAAACCTTTTGTAAAGTAGAAGTTCATATTGTTTCGATTATTCTGTAAACATACCTTTCAACCAACCTCTTAGCGCAAGAAATCTGGCCAAAGTCCAACAAAATGAAGGGGCAAAGGCCCAAACATAGGGACATATTTTAAATATCGCTCTTAAAAAAACTTTTGCTAGAGCAACAGGGTCTGTATTAGCATACATTTTTCTGAAGGATTTCAAGTCTGAAACTCAAATGTATATCATTATTTAGTGAATTCAGTCCTCAGAACATCCCAGAAATTTGCCAGAAAACCATAAACTTTATTATTTATTTTAATTATTTATTTATTTAACATTTGTTAACTGGGAAAGTCCAACTTGGAATGAAGCCAATTTTCAGCAGAGGCCCGGGGAGAAAGGCTCCAGATGCATGTCTTTGTAACAAATAAAAATAAATCTTTGTAATAAATAAAAATAAATAAATAAACAGGATTTCTCTATCCAGGCTGAAAACATTATTTTGACATTGTACAGGTATACTGAATACATAGTCATGAGCTGACACATGTAAATGTCAAATAATTTAAGAAGTTTTTTTTTAATGAGAAGATTCATGTCAAAGGAATTTGGCTTCATGGTGTTGCTGCTAATACTGCGGTGGTGGTGCTGCGGTAGCATTGTCGCCTCACAGTTAGATGTTGCCCGTTCGATTCTCAGTTAGAGCGTCTTCTGTGTGGCGACATGCGTGAATGGGCGTTCCTTCATTGAAGGTTGTGCGTTAGGCCCAGCAAGCCAGCACGTAAAAATCTACTGCCAATCATTAGCGGACCGGAGTTCCGCTGTGGCGACCCCTAACTGGGAAAAGCCGAAAGACACAACAACAACAACAACAGCAACAACATGTAAGTCTGAATCTGCTTATGTACAGTGCTGTCATTGTAATATGTCATTATTACATTTGTTCAAGAGTTGTAGAGTAGTATTAGACTGGGGAGTTGATAAAGATGTTTGGAAATGTTTATTACATTGGTTACCAATTTAATGTATAATTGCATTAATCCCAGTTTATACACTGGGTGGCCTGTGTTAAATAAGCTTAAGTTAAATGTGCTGATGTTAAATTTGTTTGAACATGAATAAAAAAAGCTATGCATCAGTTCCATTACACCTGGCCCTTTATCAGTGGCATGTACAAATGAATTACATTGCTGTTGCCAAAGGAGCAGTTTGGGTTGCTATTTGCATTGGGGAGTGGTATCAGCAATATTTGGATGCACTGTAGTAGGTCTATCCATTTAATTACCGGTGCCTTGACCATACAGATGTTTCATTTAGTGAAAGTGCTGAAACAGCAGGTGAAAAAACAGTGAGACATATGTTAGTATGCTGTTGTATAAACTGCCTTTTCAGCATTTGTCTCCATTTGTATTTGTATTCTCAGCATGTAGCTTGACATTGGTGAGTGGTGTCAACCTCCATTTGGAGGAAGTGGGACATGACCGCCATTACAGTGACAATAAAAATATTTCCTGAAATTTGGTGCACATGTATAAGAGTGAGTGTCTCAGGAAGAAATTAATGGTGAGTACATGTGAAATATGTTAATTTCAGTTTAGTACTGTATAAAGGACTTGGCTGAATGTAATCATTATGTGTACATTGTACAGGTATTTGAATACCTAGTCATGAGTTTAGGACACATGTAAAGTGTAAACATTTAGAACATCTTGGTGCAGTTACTATGGCATTCACATGAAAGGAGCTGAGCATGCACGTTGACATCTTTCTATTAGATGTTGTTGCTGCTGTGTATGAGATGTGTTTACTGACAAGTAATCTTGATAATGCATATATAGTGCTGTCAGTTTGGTATGTTAGTAATACACTTTGTTCATGAGTTGTATTGTAGTGTGTGAATGGGTGAGGTGATGGTTGGTAAAGATATTGTGGAAATGTTTCAAGAAAGAGTTACAAATGATGTTGATTAGTGTGGAAAATAAACAATATTAACTGTCTTCTTGCAAGCAATTGCAGTATATTTACAGGGGTTAACCACGGTGGCATTTAACAATCGGTGTGGAGACCGTTGGTGCTGGCCAGTGCCCAACCACCTGAATGTATGTGATGGTAAATCGCTATAAGCAGCATATTATTTTGGAAGGTGTAGCAAACCTGTTAAGAAACATCTCTCTAGGAATGTGTTCAGAATAACAGTGACAAGCATCATTTACAACAGTACATATTGTTTTCCAATACCATTGCTTAATGGAGTTCTAAGTATATAGGCACTGATGACATTTATGTACTGTGTGGTAAGTAATGAGGTATTAAGAAAGGCAAATGATAGATCAATTTGTATGAATTTAATTCATGGTTAAGAGCAACCAGGAAATTAGCATGTGTTGGTTAACAGCACATCAAAATGTTGAGGAACACTTTGAATGTTGGTTGTTCTGTGGCAGTATTTCAGGTAGGGCATGTATGAGGGTCTATATTAAATCAGTGAATGCTTAAAAAAGCGAACATTGATTTATCGACCCCATGTAAGTGAAAGCTTACAATCCCGAACACTCAGAAGAGCGATTTTTTTCCCAGGGAAAAAAATCGCTGTTCCACAAAAAAAATAAAAATAAAAACATCAAAACATTACATAAAGTTGGGGGCTTCACCCCCACACACACACCCTACTTAAATATACCAACTCCGAGATCACACTACAGTGATGAAAATGGCAAAGTAACAGAGGCAGCCAAGCGATTTCTTTCCCAGGGAAAGAAATCGCTTGTATGCCATTTCACTATTTTGCTGTTTCGTGCTTTCAAGTTCGATCAAGATGCATTCAAAGGATTGTGCCTTTGATCATATAATAGGAACCCTTGTATGAATGGTGCAGTACTATACCGTTTTCTGGAAGATGAAATTTTTTTTCAGATGCAGTTTTGAAATAGCTTCTAATGTTAAAGACTGTTCTTTGAGGCCAGAACTGAGGTGTGTACAGTGAATTAATAGAAAATGGTACCTGTCTGTGGAAGCCTGCTTAACTTCAGGTGTGTAATGATAGTGGTGAGATGAGTGTGGCTCTGGCTGCAGCTACAGGTAATGTTGTGGTATGAGTGGACTTCTGTGATGCTGGATACCTTGAAGTAGTGCAAAGGTTGTCACAATAGTGCAGTGTTAATTGTCACATTTGCACATTGTAACCAAAAGCCAGCTTGCAGGGAACACACTGAATTACTATCCTTGGGGATGTGGTATATATTTTGGTGCTTAACTAATAGTTCAGTATTGGTGAAGACTTTTTGTAAGGAAGACTAGATTGTTATCTTGTATTGACAGGTCTTGTGTGAGAAACAGCAGGTATGAGTCTGTTAACTGTGGAGTGGTGTGATGTGGATAATCCTGGCTTCATAATGGATGGACATTGAAAATAACACTTATGAGTGATGTAGTGTGCAAGATCTGAGTAGATTGGGACACATGTTCTTCAAACATCTACTGGTATGACGTCACTTGATAAGATGGAGAACTGGATGGCAATATTTTGCTAAAGGTAAGGGACATATGTTTGTAAAGAGTAGGTTACAAATGCATTTTGCCTGAGCTGTCTGTCTGATCACATCGTTCAATACTGCCTGATAGAGAAATCTGACACTCTGAATGATTGTTATTTCAGGTCAGCCTCATGCAAGAGTCAATTGCACTCCACCTACCTAACCTGCTTAATACTTAAATACTTTATTACACACAAAATTTGTTCTTCCTTATACACTATTGATTAACCCTATGTACTGCCTTCATGCTAATGTTACCTCTATACCACTCTCAGAGGATTTAAACCTCTGTATTAATTTAACTTATGCTAATATTCATGCATAAAGAACTCATCCATGCTAATATTACTTCTATATCATTCTCAGATGATTTAAACCTCTGTATTAATTTAACCTTGTACTACTGTTCTCAACTACTAAACATATAAATATGTTTTACATCCTTCTCGAAGCTGCTATTTAACTTTTGTTTAATTTTTGCTATTTTGTATGTAAAATTTGCTTAGTTTGTTTCTATTTCCACTATGCATTGTACTTCATATTATGGAGCTTGTTTTAAGTATTATTGGAGCTTTTCTCCCCGGGCCTCCACTGAAAACGGGCTCTTTGAGCCCAGTAGACCTCCCCAGTCATCAAACTGGAAATAAATTAAATAAATAAATAAATAATACATACATATGTGCATACACTTATGTGTTGGTACATTAACGTAGTAGCAACTTAGTATCCTCAGAACTGGTTGACATGTACAGTCAAGATGAAGCATTTGGGAGAACATTTGGTCACAGTTCTATTGATAGCGTGGGAATGAAAAGCCTGTTTGCATAATTCCAGAAAGCCATTTATATATGGAGGGATATGTTAGGTACTCTGGGGAAAATGGTGAGACAAATGAACATGCTTGAAGGCATAATTGTTCCCCGGACCTTGTAAAGACATACTGTTTTTGTGATAATACTGTTAGGTGTCACCAACTGAGTTGCCAAGATACCTGAGCAGTGATATCAGTAAGCAAAATGTAAGCATTATAGAAAGTATTTTTTTTAAATGCTTGCACTACTTGAGTGGTAGAACACCGATGGTTGTAGTTACAGGTTAAGAAGGGAAAAGATGATTAGTGAAACTTATGGCAAATGGATACTATGCATTAATGTTGCATTATGGTCTGAAGCATCCTGTAACATACATTTGGGGCTGGACACTTTAAAAAATTCATTAATTGAAATTCATGTGGTAGTCTGGCAAAGTTTGTGGTGATGTATTGTTATTGTTTCTTTCACAGACAGCGCTTGAACAGTAACATGACTATTTGGCCACTGTTGTGCAATGTGTGTTGGTTGAATAAAATACAACTTGGTTTGAGAATGTTGCTTGTCAAAGACACAAATTACTTGCTTGATTTCTTATGTGAGAGACAGTTAAACATACTAATTCCAAGTCTACAAAATCATGGCAAAAAGAACTGACAGTCAGTTGAAAGGGGCAGTTAACAAGTGGACTATAGTACAAAGTGAAAAATTAGTGCAGCATGCACTAACAATCAGGGGTGGTGCCAGGATTTTCAAATTTGTACTCACAGCTCCGAGACTGCTGCCCCCTCAACAAGCCACACCACATTAACACTGCTGACCAAGTCACACCCCCTTCATATTGTTGATCTCTGAACAGATCACTGGCAAGTATATGCCACCGCCACACCCCCTTCATATTGCTGATCTCTGAACAGATTACTGGCAAGTATATGCCAGGGCAGTAATTACTTACACAATGCATGAACATTTCATTCCAAAGGTGCATCTTCCATAAGTCAAAAAACAAAATACCTTTCCATTTACACTAGGATAGATCAGTTTGCCCTCCCCAAGATTACTCTTCTTCACTTTGCAGCTCCTAACCCCTGCAGGGCTCATTAGAGTGCCAGTAGTGCTGCTGACTAAAGGACTGGCAGGCTCTAGGCAACACATGCTCAGCAGTGTTCTGGTCTATATGTACAACATATAGTGCTCTCCCTAGGTAACACCCAAGGTACGAGCCACAACTACCTCCCTTCCACCCGCATGGGTCACCTGGCAATGGCTGCTCACTTCTACAGCCTACACTCACAATAAGTCTTTTGGAATAGTACATTTTACGTTCCCAACAACAAATACATTTTTAGCTGGACTCAGCCATACTGCCACTGACAATAAATGAAGATGTGTACCCATGGGAGTCAGTCAAGCAAAAACTAAAGCAGTTGAAATTTACATCCTTACTACCTTACTTACATTCTGTGAATCTCAAGTCTTTGCTGAAAGAAAATTGGTTAAAGCAAGAAAATTACCCTAGGCCCCAGAACCAGTGGGACGCTACATGCTCTAAGGCACTTTTTTGGAGTTTTTTCTAGTCTTATGATCCAGTGATAGTCTGAACAAAATTATTGAAAAGAAATTTAAAGAAATTCAAGGAAGAAATACATTTTTACCAAGGCTTAATGTTCAAAGCTGACATGATACCACCCAATATGCTGAGAAGGCAACAGGTTGTAAAGACAAAAAAGCATATCTGCAAATGCTGGCTGCATCCCTACCCTCCCACAAAATGAAAGCACTCACTTTATGTATAGCCCTATGCTGTTACATACTGAAAGAACAAATGAAGACACTCAGGTCTGATGTCAAAGAAAATTAGCACACTGTTCTCAGCCCCCTGTAAGCTAGTGTAAGTGATCTTGTGTGCACATATCTAAGTAGTGTTAGTTTCTGACTATGCTGGGTACAGGGCATTAGTTGGGGGTGGTACCCTCTACTAAGACTGTTTCAAACTGCCACTGTACAGAATAATTTGCTGCCAATCTCTATGCATGTTTACATAATTCAATAGACACCCCCCCCCAGAAATAAATATAACAGCAAATTCAAAAATAAAGTCCTATGGGCAGCATAGTAAAAGAAAAAAATACTCATTGCATGCAAAAATAAATATAACTCTCAGAAAGCCAAAAATACTCTCGCTAAATTAAACAAGGAACTCAGGACTGAATTAAATCAACCAAAACCTGATATGAGTTAAAAAATGTAAACCCAGGTGAAAGATAACCACAAAGTATTTTTCAGCTGTGCTAGAAATCTCAAAAACAATGACTGGCACTACAGGTAGCTAATAACAAATGATATCACATACTTGGACCAGAGGATATAGCCAATCCACTGGCCAACTAATTCAGGTTGAACTTCATCTTCCCAATCTTCCAATATTCTCACATCAAATACCTGCATCTATAACCTGCTCAAATCTCCCAACAATTTCTGAAGTTACTACCTAAGGCCAGGAACATAATGGGCAGGATTCACGAAGCCTCCGTGTAAGAGATACAAGGCTTACATGGAGACTGCAGTTAAACGGTGTGACGTCAGCATGTCATGCATATGCATGAGGGCATGCTGAATCACACCTAAGGCTAACACAGTCCGTGGAAGACAGTAGGGGGCGTGTCCATAGGCCAAGCCCTGCAAGCGGACACGCCCCCAGAAGAGTAAAAGTGCCCAAAGTAAACACCCACGACAGAGTCCATGGAAATGTGAATAAACACAACACAACACATGCCCCCACAGACTATGAACATAAAATATATAAATGAACATGTTATATATTTTTTTAAATTGTAAAGATGTTTGCCCGTGAGTGCGCTCATTTGCGCTGGCGTGCCCATAGCTCAGCCGCAGTTAGCAGTAAGTGGAAAAGCATATAAGAACTAACTATGCAAAGTAAGCCAAAAAGCAATAGCGTAGCGGTAGAGACGTCGACTGAAGAGCAGGCAGTCATGGTTCAAGCCTGCTCTTCAGCCGACGTCTCTACCGCTACGCTATATGGAGCATGACAAAGCAGGTTTTGTGAAGTTGATACAATTCCAAAATGGCCAATCACAGATAAGTGTGGGAAAAACAGCATATATAAGCCCCATAGACGGGAATACACAGCATAAACGATTGTAGAACTAACTTGCAGCCAGAATGTCAGGAGTAGGTGAGGGTAGTTGCTTTCGAGCACAGAGGTGGGGCATTGAGGAGTCCAGATATATGGTCTGGCTCCTAGTCCACAATCATGAGGCCCAACTCATGCAGGGCCAGGTCCTGTGGGGAGCATATAGGGCTGAGGCGTGGGACCGGTTGGCTCATGATCTCACCAGTGCCACAGGGATTCCAAGGACTGGTGAGCAGGTCCGTCACCACCATGCAGACCTGAAGAGACGTAAGCAGGACCAATTGAACCTTTGGATCCAGGAGGCCCGGCAAATGCCCAACGCCCCACTACTGAGTAAGTTACATTTAATTATGTATGTAAGAAATTAAACTAGCTGATATTATGGAGATGTGTATTCCAATATTACTTCATTTATATTACAGCTGCAGGTGTCTGTTTTGCGAACCGCAGAGCCTATGGCGATAGGCTGGTGCGGTTGCGCCACCAGGCAGGTCAGTAATCCTCTCCCAGTAACTGTAAAGAAATATAAAAGTATGACAGTTAGCAAAAGAGTGCAGTGTAGTCACTAAGTAATAAAATGTGCAAGTAACAGTGTAAGAGTGTTTGCAAGTATTGCTTGATTACAAAAGTGTGTTGCAGTCTGTAATGTAAACAGAAATATGAAAATGTCTGAAATAAAGATGCCCCACCTGTAATATAATAGTACACAACCTGCAGCAGGCTGAAAAGTACAGCTGCAGAAGATGAGCAAATCACATGTGTGAAATATATCCCTGTTGAAATACTGAAACATGACAGAAGTGAGACTGCTGGAAAGGATTGTAATAACTACAGGTAAAACATGTCAATAAAGCCTAGAAGTAAGTACCATCCTGAATAGTAAAATGAAAACAAGTGAGAGAGTGTGAGAAAGAGTTATGAATCCACCAATAAAGTAGTAATAACCCCTGAATAAAGTATACTGCAGTCAGTACAGAATGAAATGAATGTGACAAGCAGAACCAAACTGCAAAATGTGTTCAAAGTGTTCCTGCAGCTGGAATGTGTATCCCAAAATCTGGATATGTTGCTCTCAGTCTGCAATATGCAGATAGTATGATTGTCTGAAATACCAAACATCCACAGTTGTCTATAGCTATATAAAGCAAATGTAGCAGGATGATGTAGCTGAACAAAGCCAGATATGAACGTGTATGAATAACAATAAAATGTATATTGATGTAGCAGTAACAGTCCTATCACCAAATTGAAGTAGTTATCATATAGGAAACTGTAGTTAGAACAGTAGTGTGTATATATCTGCAGCTATTAGAAATGTACAGCATATGTATTGGTATTTGAAGGTGTTAATAATATTTTCTTCACCCCACCCTATAACCACATATAATCCATTCCACGTGAAAATGGTATGTGCAATCACAATTAACACCCCTGGACATTTGTCCTGTTGGGTCATAAATATTTGCATGTACGTTGATGCATCTGCCCTGTTCATACATCCAAACTTGATGGCCTGTTGCCATCAATCAACCCTGCATGTTGTTGGACTGTGTATTGCTGTTCAAATTATGCATGTGTTATGCTCGCTATTCAATGGTGTGAATATCTGGGTGTTTGGTTAATGGGAATACTAATGCATGCTGTTACAACTAATTGCGAATGGTATTGTATGTTACTAACCCAGGGTGGCCACGGTGGTGCAGTGGTTAGCATTGCCGCCTCACAGCAAGAGGTTCTCCGGTTCGATCCTCGGCTGGGGTGCCTTCTGTGCGGAGTCTGCATGTCCTCCCTGTGGTCGCGTGGGTTTCCTCCGGGTGCTCCGGTTTCCTCCCACATCCCAAAGACATGCTGCAGGTGGATTGGACACTCTAAATTGGCCCTAGGTGTGCGTGTGAGTGTGCCTTCTGTGGAAGGTTGGGCGCCGGGCTGGCAACTCGACACCGTAAAACTCCACTGCCATTCAATGTGCGGACAAGGTGATCTGCTGTGGCGACCCCTAACTGGGAAAAGCCGAAAGAAGAAGATTGTATGTTACTAACCCAAACTATCATGACATAATGCAAAACATAGGACGACAGGGAAGGCGGGTTCCAGCGGACCCACCTCTCCCACCTCAGTTGGCGAGTGCACCTGGCACTAGTGCCCAGTCTGGACCCTCCTCCGGTGGCCCTGTGCCACCTGCAGGTGGAAGCGCTGCAGGGGATGGGGCCCTTCCCCCCTCTGCAAGTGTGGCCGGAGGAGAACCACCACTCACCCTCCATAGCGTCCGGACTGTGGTGCGTAGGGAGATCCGGGACTCTGTTCTTGGGCCCCTACGCCAGCTTGAGGCACAGGTGGCACAACTTACGGGCATGCCTGTTGCCTGGCCTACACAGCACCCAGCACAGCCCCATCCTGGGCAGTGAAGGAACAGTGGCAACTGCCCATGGGTGGGGATATCAGTTCCACTGTTGCCATCTGTGGGCTCATGGGCTCTGGATATCCAAACATCCGTCCCCGTCAATTGTGTAACCCCCACACATGTCATACACCGCCCCTGTATGCGTCTTGTTTGTCTTGTCTGTTGACCTACCCAACCTACCTCCCCAGCTATACCGACTTCCTTCACCTGACATACCACTCTCACCTGAAAAAAAAAAAAAAAAGGCACTCTGTACCCACAAAAATATTACGCCCCATACATAGCTGCCCATTCCGCACACATGTCTGCTGGACATGGAAACTATCAATTACAACTGGCTGTACAACAAGTATTATTGTTGTCCTGACACCTCTCTCAGGGGTGGAAGGTTTCAAATGTCACACCAAATTACAAACATATGCACAGCTGTTGCTGATGAAGAAATGGGCAGCTATGGGCCTTACCTACATCCCTCCTGCAAAGCCCAAGCTTGTTTCCCTACTGTCTTACCCTCTTTGTGACCCCTTTTTCACCACTTTCCTGTCTCCCCATTTTCATTTCTTTCAAAGAAAATAGCGTGGGTGTGCGCCAGAGTAAGCAGTGTTAAGCGGTTGTAAGCGGGTGTGCGCGGAGCTGAATGCCAGTGCGCATGCGGGAGCTCCACGCAAACCAGTGCTAACCCGGTTACAACTGCTTAAAAGTGCCTTAGTCACTCTGATTGACAGGTCCTGTAGTCAGTTCAAAAGCAAAATAAAATCCCACTGTCAGTCCCGAACCCAGGACCTTGGAAACAGTAGTCTGCATGACCTACCACTAAGCCATGACTGTTATACAAGAACATTGTGCTAAAATAAATATATCATGTAATAGTAGGAATGAATGTAAAGGGAATATAGGATGTGTAGTACACAAAGCATGTCATGTATACTTACTGTCAAATCTAGTGGATTTCCATAATAGTAGTGTGTGAACAGAAACAGCCATGCTAGTTGGTAGCTAGTAGGTAATAATGTCAGTTAATGTACATATATAAATGTATGTATATTTACATATATATATATATATATATATATATATATATATAGTTGTAGGTGTCAGTGTGCATACACACTTACTACAGGAAACAGGAGAGAGGAATGGAGAAATGTGAATCTACAACACAGCCTGAATCATGAGAGAGATACTAACCTTTACACTCACAGAACAGTGTCCACAGCATACCAGCATGGTCCCCGCCCTTACAATCTGAAAGGGCAACGCCTATCTCACATACCCTTTTATAGCACTGTCCTGAAATCACAGTGAGAACTGCAATCAGTACACAACTGGCTGCATGCAATTATCAAATGCTGGCTTACAATTGGTGCAGAGGCCATCACATGGACTTATGCAGATACCTACAAAAGCATCCTGTACTCACACTCCACACATGCAATACTTTCATTGCACTGTCTGGAGGCAGACAGAGAGAGAGAGAGAAAGAAAAAAAAGAAAAAAAGGAAAATAAGAACACAAACAACAACACACGATACACAAACTAAGTTGAAGCTGTCAGCAGTGTCAGTACCAAGCTGGGCTAGCAGCAGCAGGAAGCTGTAGTAACGGTAACGCAACCAGCTGTGACAAACACAGGTAATGTAAAGTAACAAGTTAATAGTCTACATACTGTGAACCCTCCATATGTGTCATAGGTCTGTATCTATAGGTATGTCCATGTGATATGTTGTGTGCACGTAGTTCCACCCAAAGGGGATGACTATACATTACATGTCATTCAGTGTTAGGCCAAGATCCTGGCACCAGTTGTCCATTTCAGTGAGGCCTGTCTGTAGGATGTGTGTGTCAGCTGGTGTAACAACTATGGTGCTTAGTTTGCAGTCATCTGGGAACTTTGTCATACACAACCCGCACATGTTTGCTTTCACATCTGAGAAGTAAATGCCAAACAAGAGGGGTCCTAGGACAGAGGCCTGTCGGATACCACATGTGACTGGCATTGAGTCTGACATGGCTCCTGCAATATCGATATTATGGATTCTGTATGTCAACCAGTGTGCAACCCATCATGTGACATATGTAGTAACATGTAAGCTAATGAGCTTGTCTATGATGCCTGAGTGGAGTACTGTGTTGAAGGCCTTAGGCAAGTCCAGGTAGGCTGTATGGACTGTGTTGCCCTCATCAATGGCTGTAGTGACTGTTTTGAAAGGTCAACCAGGTTCAAAAGGCAGGATCAGCCCATCACAAAGGCAAACTGGCTGGGAACAAGTGTCTGCAGGTACCCAATATTGCTGTATATGCGTCCCATACTGAATCATTCCATAGCTTTGCAGACCAGGCTGGTTAAGCTTATGGGGTGGTAGTTCCCAGGGTCAGTAGAGGTGCCTCCTTAGTGGAGTGGGACCACTGTTGCTGTATGCCAGTGTTCAGGTACATATCCCGTAGTACGGCCAAGTTTAAATATCAGTCTTATATGCGGTTGTATGTCCTCTTGGAGTTCACGTAGCACACATCCAGGGATACCATCAGGTCACATTGATGCTGTGTGTTCTGCTTTGCTGAGGGCGGCCCTCACCTGGACATCTGAGATGATAGGGAGGTTACATTCAGCTGTGATAAGTATTTCTAAGTGTGGGGGAGAAGGAGGGGGGATACGTGCACTGAACCTGTCTGCCAGAATGTTGCCAATATCTGTGTGTTCAATGAATGTTAAGTAGGTGTGTAGTAACTCAGAGCATATCTGAGGCGTTTAGTCCATATGTCTAACATAACTGAAGAAGGCCTTGTGGTTATCTATAGTGTTCGTGGCCATTTCCCTCCCAAAGTAGGCCGTGGATGTTGTTATGAGAGACCGTAGCTTATTACCAGTGCTGACCACAGATGCCTTCCCTTTATGTGAAACTGCTCTGTCCTGCAGTAGCCTCCTTCTATCGTTATACAATCTGCCTTTGGCTGGGGTCCACCAGACAGGATACCTAACCTTTGTGCATAGGGTCTGGGTTAGAAATGTGTGTGTGCATGTTCCATGCATTCTTTGGGATGTCCGTGGGAAGCATTTGCAAAGGGGTCAGCAGTGTGGGTTTTGGCTTCCACTGGCCCAGTGGGCTGCATGGATACCATGTCAGTCTTAACAAGTGAATATCTGTCTAATCACATATATATCAAAGTATTCTACTGTGCTGGTGGTGGTGGTGGTGGGATATGTATATCCAGGCCGAGTAATTTGTGTCCAGATCACACTAGTGGATGGCGTTCCACATACAGTATCTTGGTATGAACCCCCAGAGTGAGGTTGTGCATTGGACCTGTCTCAGTGTGCTGACCGATGGGGCATGCTACTATGTTGTATGGAATGTGGCAGGTATTGTTGCACAGGTGTTGGCTGAGCACTGATATCTGGCCATGTACTTGTGTATCCACCAAGAGACACACACATGCTACATATGGGAGTAGTAGTATATCACTACAGTTGAGTATCATGTATAGTATGTGTGCCATATATTGCTGACATAGTCTGCTGATATCCTGTTTGTGTTCTCTTCCAGGGACATGGCGTCAGCGAAATCCTGCCTACTCTGCTGCAGAAGATGAAGAGATACACCAGAGCCTGGTGCGGGATTATGACATACTGTTTTCCCGCACCAGCCAGAATCAACAGGAGAGGGCTGCACTGTGGCAAGACCTTGTCCGTAGGGTAAATGACATTGGCATGCATAATAGGACATATGAGCAGGTACGACATCACTGCAGTGATTTAATCAGAAATGTCCATCAGCGTGCGTCGGATATCCACAGGCAACAGGTCGCCACAGGAGGTGGGGTGGCCACACATCCCCCCCTCACCAGACTGGAGGGGCTACTCCTAAGTGTTGTGGCTCCAGCCCCGGAACATAAACAGCAACACACCTGCATCATGATGGAGGCCGGATCCACACAGCAACACAACATGGCGCGTGCAGGTAATATGCCATATGTACACTTGACTGTTCTGTACACTGTTAGTTTATGCATGTGTAAGGTGTGTCTGTGGTATGTAGCTGTCAACATAGTATGTAATTGTGCAGGTGTGATATTGCCAATATCAGCAGCTGACATGTGAAAGGCAACTGGTGTACTACTGCACTGTATCATATGCAGTATCAATGGCACAGTTCTGCCCAATGACATTAATCTCCTCATTTCTGCAGGTCCCTCCGGTGTTACAGCAAGGCAGCCCATCCATGCTGGTGAGTGTGTTTTAACAATACCTATAATAGTCCTGATAGTGCTAGTAATACTAGTGTAACTCAGTAGTGCTCTGTGTGTATACTGCGGGGTGTGCATGTGTGCATGTGTGCCTGTGTCCACGTGTGCACGTGTGCATGTGTGCCTGTGTCCATGTGTGCCTGTGTCCACGTGTGCATGTGTGCATGTGTGCCTGTGTCCACATGTGCATGTGTGCATGTGTCCATGTGTACACGTGTCCATGTGTGCATGTGTGCATGTGTGCATGTGTGCCTGTGTCCATGTGTGCACGTGTGCATGTGTGCATGTGTGCCTGTGTCCACGTGTGCATGTGTCCACGTGTGCAATTGTGCATTAGTGAATCACTGGTAACATTGTGTAGACATTGTAAACTGTGTTTCCTGTCTTCCTCCCACAGGTTCTGGTGCTGCTCTGGTGTCCTGCAGCAGGGAACCTGAATCTGCTGCCACATGTACTGATAATGATGATATCTGTGTAATGGCACAGGAAGGTGTGTCAGGGTCCGTCATTGGTCAGCCAATTGACAGTACACAGCTGTCAACCCCATCATTGAGCACAGTAATCCTGCCAGTGCATCCTATGTCACCATTGTCCCTAGGTGATGGACAGGATACAGTGGGCAGTGACCAGGGTAATGTGGTATCTGTGGCACATGCTTCCTCACACAGCAGCCATGGGCGGCAGGGTCCTGCAATGGTACCACACAGACAGTTGCCCATGGGTTCTTGTGGGAGCATCCGTGGGCGTACTGCCTCTGGCAGACGTGCCCAAAGAGGTCTGTCAACCTCAGCTATGTTTCGGGCTGTCATGCAGGCACAGTCGCGTATGGAAAGGTACACCAGACAGGGTCTGAGGGAGCTGAGAGCATGTCGCACAGCCATGACTGACAGTATGCGTGACATCGCGTATGCTTTCCGTAATTTCACCGATGTCATAGACAGACGTTGTGGGGACATATTACAGCAGTTCCACAACCACATGTCCATGAGCCAGGGCAATGGTGGACGGTTGCGGCGTCGGCGTGGCCGTATGCCAGCAACAGCAGCAGCTGGCAGTCGGCGCGGATGACAACAGGCCCGCAGATGCCCCCATAGTGCCAGCAGCAGCCCCAGCAATGCTGGGTCTGTGCTGTCATTGGAACGCCCCAGGAGACCATGTGCACGTGGCTCTGGACAGTCCCAACAGGGACCTGTGTCCAGTCAACACACTCCCGCTTCTGATGACAGTACCCAGTCTGGCTTAGTACCGGATACGGTCCATAGCACCCCTGCCAGGCACAGGTACCGTGTCCGTGCCCACAGACACTGATCTGTATGACCTGCCAGGTGCAGTCTGTGGCTGTCCACAAACTCCAGTATATGGCAGCCATGAGGTGGAACTGTGTGCATGCATACACACACATGCGAAATGTTAACACCTAGGGCTACCACATACACGCACACACTGCACCAACAGTGCCCCACCCTGTACTGCTGTCCCTCACCAACACACATACACACACATGTCAATTGGTGGTATCAGTGGCAGACTCAGGCATACCTAATTCACATCCTGTGCATATGATGAAACTGTGCCACCTCCTGCAATCTCCAACATCAGTGCAGGAACAGGTAAACACGTTGCTGATGCACAGGGTGACTACATAGAAGTGTATTACTAGTATCATGTTGGTAACAGTACAGTGTGCTGATATGACTGTGTGTATATCCCAGCATGCCTGATGCAGTAACTGTATGACTGTCCTGAATTGTTATCTACACCCATAGTAAGTACCATAGTGTAACAGCTGCACATTATTGCATACCAGTGGTAAGGATGACAACAGATAGCCACATACATAGGTAGCACAGGGGAGAAGCTAATGCAAGTAGTGATACGCAATGATGGACATGTACAGTAATGGTGGCAAGTTGCCCACAATGACTATGCAATGTGGATGTTTGCGCATGTTGATATGTGTGCAGTACCAATGTAATACAAATCACAATTAATTATGACATAATATCAGTTCTACCATGAGCTGTGCATTCCTGGGTACATGTTGATAGTGCCTACATATTTGCACTGTTACCTACTGTAAGTGTTACCCCTTCTTTGTTGTACAATGGACTACTTCCAGCCCTGCTTACTGTAGCTTTGTTTGCATGCATGTTTGCTTGGGGTTCCCTGGAACACTGCTTCCACCTGTAATGCAGAGTTACAGAGCTTCTGTGGACTCCTAGTGACATCTGCATAGCGTACTATACGTATGTCAAGTTTCCACATGACAGAACGTCACTGTCTGCCCTGTTCGCATGTACGTTGCCTGTGACACATTGCACATGACTTACCTGGCATTTACCCACGTGTGCAGTCATATATGCCAGTGCTATGAAATCAGTAGCAGTACACCCACACATACACACCTTCAGTATGTTGTTCCCCATTGGCCCTATGTGTTGGTAATCACCATGGCAATCACACTACTATGGTAGCATGTGCAAAGGTAACCTGAGAATCACCTCTATGGTCCAGTTGTGGTTTATGTGAGTCATGTGGCAATGTCACAGCTGCCACATGTATGCAGTCAACCCTCTCCCCTGGCCAGGAACGTACAACACATGTGTGGGATGCCACCACATAGCCAATCTGGGCACTGAGCACTCTGAACCCAGTACTGCCATACCCTGTCAGGTGGCATGACATACTACAGTGACTACAATACCAGTCTGACATAGACCCGCAATGACAGCAATCTGAGCACACTGGGGCATACTTGGAGAATCAGAATAGCATCCTGCCTGAGCATCACATACCTCTGCAGCCAGCACACAGGCATACGTTACATAGGAACAGAGCACATGCCACACATGGCATGCACATTCCGTGTGCCACACACTCACAGCCTGTAGGGCTACACAACACACCTGCTACAGATGTGTCAGGTACCTCTCTTGGCCACTGCAGTGGGGTCCTGCTCAACAGGCTGTACATGGTGAAGGTCACAGTGATATGCCTGTGGGGCACTATGGTCCACCACAAAACACATGCATACAGGTCAGTCAGAGGCATGGACACATATGACTCAGTCATTGACCATGCCACTATGGATGACCTGAGACATACCTCCCTGGACTACATGATAGGGAACATAGAAGGGATCTCTCAGCATGTGGCACGGGCCAGTATGAGCCTGCTCTTGGTTGCCATCATACCCTCACCAGGTATGCTACCACAATATGTAGGAAGGGTGTTCTATGTCTACATTCTGCTCAATCTCCAATGTCATTCATAGGGTATCCAATGGCTGTCAGCGTGTGCTTACATGCTAGGGAAGCCACAATGATTTCGAGGGCAGCTTGCACGTGACACCCATGGGCCATTGTATATTGGCGAAGCCCCTTGATACACACATAGTGTCTTTTGCTGCAGGACACGGATTACATAGCCACCTCCACGGGTATCACACAGGATAGGACACTAACAGTGATGCTACACAACACCAGCAGTGTACACCGCAAGATGCATGCACTGGACACTGTCCTCAGCACGGTGAACTGCAATATCTGTGCAGTACCAGATTCCTGATTCACGGCTCACAGGTGCAACCCATCACTGCCAGGTTATACCTCATACCATGCCTGTCGTCCCCTACACATGTAACACACATGGACAGGGGGGTGGTATCCCAAGGCACCACAGATACACACACCTCCAGGTTGTTGGCACAGCACAAAGCATCAGGGCCTATCCATGAGCAGCTAACAGTGTGTTGAACTGTCTTCTGGTTCATAGCCTGGCACACACAACCCTCCCATACACAGGAAACCCACCTATCCTCCCTAACAACACTGGCAATATGACAGTCTCAAGAAATGTCTTTATATGGCTGGACTGCATCCAGCCAAACATTGTGCGTGAGCATTACTGTAGCTACAACACACTAGCTGAAAGGTTCCCAGCATGTAGTCACTGAATTGCAGTGGAACAACATGTTACCACTCCCACAACAGGTGGGAACATGCAGCACCTGTTCATCGACTACATGTAGACTATATGGCCCAGACCAGATGTGTATCCCCTGCTGTAGGTATTATACCATATACAACCCACACTGTATAGACACATACCGGTATGCGGCCTGCACAGTAAGACACAGTCATATTGTTATGCATTGCGAATACCATTTATCCACTTGAGGCACGTGTCAGACATGGTAACTACTGAAGGTCACAGGTATATATGTGTATGTGTCACACACATACATCATGTGTGCATTGCCATTGCTGGTTTAGGCAATGACATGCATTGTTATGAACAACAACCCACACATGGTCATATTGTGTGACACAACCATACGTGGCAGTTGTGGGTTTCCAAAACATAACTATCAGTGCTCTGACAGTGGTAATAGACCCAGTAGCAGAGTGCACTTTTGGCATTACTGGGCAAGTAGCCCTGTTTGGCTGTACTGATAGTGTGGTGACATCCCCTGTGTTTACTGGGGGAATATGCAGCATCTGGTGTATTGTAGTATTTGCCAAAAGGATCTGTTCTCTCACACTTGCAATTACACACATCGCACTGGCAGGTTATGTTCTATACCATGCTTCATGACCACAGGACCTGTAACACACAACACAACCAGTCCAGAACACCACTCCCACATCCAGGACACACACTTTGCTTCCCTGGGAACAGTGCCGGGATATGCAGGTGTTCACATACACCATTCCAGTTGTTAACATCAGGTACAGGCATATTGTGTGTGGGAACTACTCAGGCCTCTACAACTTTACCCTACAGCCACTACAATTTGTGGGTCCATGTGCTATGGCAGAACCACTCACCACAGCCACATGGGGGAATACATATTGCACCTGTCCATCTGCAACATGGGTACTCACTGTTCCACACTAGAGGTAGACCACCATTGTTGATATCTGACCATACCCACCTTTCCCTGGACATCCATATCCCATCCCCACACCCAGGCAAGGTTGTCACTGCAAACAAACTGTATTTAGCACAAGCAGACTCTACACTTGTGAAGACTGGGGTGGACGACTTCAAAGGACCCATGCTGGGGGACTATACTGGCCACTCTGCATAATCCTTGACAACTGCATTCTATGAGATTGTGTAAGGTTTGCATTGATCATGCTATCCCACATATACCCATGACTGCTCCACAACAGGACACCTGTCAGGTGTACACCAGCCATATATGAGCCGTCCAACAGACAGAGTGAGCTAATACATTGCAGAGCTGTAGCCCACAGAGGGAGGACATCTGTGAACAGTACCAGCATGACACTTCAATCCCACATAATCATCACAACACAGTGTTGACAGTGGAATTGTCCAGACAATGCAGATAGGGCTCCCCTCAGTCTGTTATTGACGTCCACTTACTGTTAGAGGTCCTCAGCAACCCTCTTCCAGCACACACCAACAACATGGATGTGGCTTAGCACATTCAAACCCTGGGATCTCCACTGTGCCCCTGCTTGACAGAGGCACAGCTCACTAGCCTCACACGTTGCCTTATGTGACCTACTTTACAGTGGCACAGTAGCCTACTGTACTGGGGATGCAGATGCCAAGCACACTCTGGCTAAGCTGTCATTCCCTAGGGCAAACAGCCTAGTATTGACCTCTACACCCATATGTTTAATTGTCAGATGCACAATATTTGTTGCTGTTAAGACTGTTTGCAGGTCTTTATTGCCATAGCATTCCCTATTCCTATGAACAACTTATGTATCTGTGGAAGATGTTTGAATATGAGGGCGATCCACTATATCACTTATGTCTCTGTAGTCATTTACTGTGTGCACTGGGCAGATTGCTGTGTTGTGGTTGGTTCCTGGAATGACACGTACAAATACCAGATATGTGTGGCCAACTGCTAAACGGAGATATGGCCTAAGTGTGTGAGCATGCCCAGTTCAGCCTTTCCATGGCATGTTGTCTGACATATGCCTCATTTATCAAAGTGTGCGAGCATGCCCAGTGTGAGCTTTCCATATGTTGAACTCTGCAGTCCACCACATATTTGGGTGAGTGTGAACTTCAACAATATCTCACGTTTATGGTTGTGTGTTGGGTGTCATGTTGTGTACTTACTGGCCAACTGCTTTGTGTCTGACCACAACAGGGATTATACTGTGCCTGCAGGGATTGCATGGGATACTTTGCATACAGTTGTCAACATCCTTTCATAATGACCTAACACTGTAGTACCGTATAGTGTACTGGTTCGGTACTTTCACTGTGGTGGACAGTATCCTGGGCTTTAGTCCATTCACTGCTTGACATCTTCATAGTGAGCACAACAGACTGTGTAGGGGCCAGTTGTGCACATATGACCATGTTGCATTATGTTCAGATATGGACTACCTACACCAGGCTTGTCCAACATTGGTAGTGTATTCCACAACATAGGTGGACATTGGCAAACACTAGCGATGTTCCCTAGGTCATTTCTGATGCTAGTCACAGAGTGTGTTTGTCCTTCGACACACATTGTAACTGGAGTTTGCCATGACATATGTCATGGTTAGTATACTGTGCCTCCGTCTACCTCTGACATAACAGTGATACCCAGGGTAAACCTACCATCTCCCATCCACTCATCAGGATTCCTCCTGAGGGGTGTCGATAGGTGACTCTCTGGCTAACCTGTACTGGGAGTTTACTCAAGAGTGGGGGTGGCTTCTGTGTTATGGATCATTCAGTACAGCTTGTCCTATGTATGTCAGTGCTGGGGTTCAGGTCTCTCATGTGCATAGCTCACTGCCATTCAGATTGTACAAGGTGCAGCATGTTCATTGATTCCAGCTTGGACATGGCTTCATACATCAGGCACAGCTTGCCTCTGGGTGGGCAGTATGGCAGTGTGTGGAGCTGCAGTTTGTTTAATCAGGCAACACATGGCATCTGTTCATGCTCTTTGCTACTCCTGGTGAGGTACTGTTGTGGACTTTACAGTTGATGGAGGTGTCTGCTGAGGTACATCCCACAGGGGCTATTGTAGTCAATTGTGATGCTGATGAAGGATGACTGCAGAGCCACAGTGACCTCCCCTTATCTAGATCTGACAACCTTCATGATTGGGTGGGTATATGGTATGTTTCTGTGAACACTACAGCCACATGTTTGTCCAATGCAGGATATCTATCACCTTGTGTCCCCAGGTCTCTCATTACATGTTAGCTACGTAATGGGTTAACACCTGTGTGGTAATTGGTGGGCACTTACTGTATATCCATGGTGGTTGTCTATACACATTTCTGCAATTATCTTGCTGACATGGCTATGGCTCCAGTTGTCTGTTTCTATGTGGCCCTTTTGTGGGTTGCTTGTATCAGCTGGGGGTCAGATATGGTGGGCAGTTTGTACTCCTCTGCATACATGTTCAGTCACAGTCCTTCTATGTTGGCCTGTACATATGGGACATATATACGGAACGGGGGAGGTCCCAGGACCAAGCCTTGTGGGATGCCACTCATATCTGCTTTGTAGTCTGACATGGATGCAGCATGTCTGACCATGTCAGTTCTGTCCTTGGTCTGGTTTGCAACCCCTCTACTGACATAGGGGTTTATATTTAAGCTGGTGAACATATACATACTGAACTCGTAGGGTATTGTCTGGAAGCATTTGCACAGTCCAGCTACGCTGTGTGGACCACATTGTCCTCATCAATGACCTTAATGACTGTTTCAAATGGGTCAAACATGTTTAGGGGCAGGATCTGCACTTACGACAGCCACACTGGGTAGAGTCCGGTGTCAGTAGGTCCCCGACAGCTTTATGTCTGCGGTACATGCTGATCCTTTCCATAGCTGTGCAGACCAAGCTTGTCAGGATCCTGGGGTGGTAGTTTGCAGTATCCATTCAGGCAACACCTTTGTTGTGAAGGACCACTGTTGTTGTACACTGCTCTTTGGGTACATATCCTGTGGTAAGGCTGACATTGGGCAGTAGTGTGATTTGGCATTCCATTCTTCTTGGAGTCCATGTTGGCCTCAGCCCAGGACACCATCTCATACCTTTGCTGCTGTGTGTTTTGCTTTGTAGATGATGGCTGTTACCTCAGCATCTGCAATGTCAGGGGGCCAGCAGTCTGCTGGGATAGATATTTTGCATTCTGGGGGGGGGGGGGTTTGCACTGCACCTGTCAGGTTATATGTTGGCAATATGTGTGTGTGTGTTTGGTATGTTGTTTGTAATATCTGTGTGATTCGGAGCATATCTGTGAATTCCCAACATGGTTCCTGCCATCAGTTGAGTAAGCCTTGTAATTATCCTTAGTGTCCTGTACAATTTGTATCTTCATAAGTTCATAGGTTCATACTAGGCTATCCACCCTAGGGCATTAGTAAGCCTAGCCAGAGTGTGTGTGTCTTTCTCCGCCCCTTGCTATGTGAATATTATGGCCATTTATGATTTTCTTTACTGTGCCTCTGTCTGGACGTGACACAGTGAAGACCCCCAGTGTACATCTAAGATCATCCATCCACTTGGCAATATTCCTGTTGAGGGGTGTCAGTGAGGGGCTCTGCCTAACATGAAGTGGGATCCTGTTCCAGGGTGTGGGGAGCCTCTGGGTTATGTATCTGTCCCTCCAGCACATCCTATTTCATTATGTGTTGAGGTTGACATCTGTCACTCTCACAGATCCAGTGGCTTTGATTTCCTGGGGTGGAGCATGTCCATTACTCCTGTGTTGGACATGGCCTTGTACAACAGACATACAATGCCTCTGTGTAGGCAGTCTGTGACTGCATTCAGCTGGGGTGTCTACAGCCAGGCAGCATATGACATATATTTGACACCCTTTATCCTCTTGGTGAGGTACCTTTGAGGTCTTCCTAACCGCTGCAGGTGTCAGGTACGGTACATCCCATATGAGTCATTGTACTAGATTATGGGTCTGATAAGGGAGCAGTACAGGGGCACAGTGACCTCTGTTGATGTAGATGTGAATCCTTTCATGATACGGTGTCCAATATAGACAGTCTTCCTAGCCACATTGGCATTGTGAGTGTCACATGACAGGTTACTGTCGACTTGTGTCCCTAGGTCCCTGATTACTCCTTGCATACATAATGGTTTACCACCTATGTGGTAATTTGTGAGTACCTTGTTTGGTATTTGGTGGGACATTCATACTGTCCGGTGTCTTCAGGATGTCTGGGTGGGGTTCCTGTGTGTGAGAGTGTGGTCTGTCGCATGCTACAGACTGTACAGCAGTTTTGACTACAGTTAGGTGCACATGGGTGGTCTCCGCTGCTTTGTGCATTGTCAGTTACCTGGCCGTATGGGTGTCTGTGCTGCATATGGATACTCCCCCTCCTTTGATGTTTTGGTCCAGGTGTTGGGGCCATAACGCATGATATGTGGTATAACCTGGTAGTGCTGGTGTGCTATCAGTAGGCTTGCAGCAGGCTTCTGTCACTGCACAGACATCGATGTTCTCCATACTGGGAAGTGCCTCAGGAGCATGCATATTGCAGTTTACACATCTGGCATTGGTCAGCATTACCCTTATGTTTCATACCACTTATGTTTTCTAGGGAGGTGGGTTAGTCTTTTTGGCCTTGCCTACTTACGGCTCTATGGAGGTGGCAAAGGCCTTATCCAGTATCCAGATGCCCAGGGGTAACAGGTGCAAGCCATCCCTGGAACAGCAGCATGGCTTGTCATGCATGACATCTCAAGCAGACAGACATTAGACCCTCTTGGACTGACAGCTGTAATTGTGCCACCTGTTAAAGCTGCTCATTCTGTGTTTGTACTGTGGCATCATTCTTGGTGAGGGTTGGATGCTGCAAACGGCCAGTGTCATAATGGCCTGGAGTACATACTCAGAGAGCTCATCCATGTCTCTTTTCATGTAGTCCAGGGAGGTACATCTCGGGTCATTCACACCAGCATGGACAATCAGTTCATCATATTTCTGCTTGCTTTGGGGTGACCTGTGCACTTGTGTTATGTGGCATATTGTGGCAGCCTACAGGCAGCTTACTGTACCCTTTCCCTTGTTCAGTCTGGTGAGTGGGACAGCAGTGTGTCTGCCTATACAGACACCTATTACAACTGTATCAGGCATGTTGTTTCTCCTTCTGGCCTGTGACTGTTTGGCACACCAGCTTTGTATACTATGTGTTGCATGTGCTATGTTTGGAGGTTGTGGTTGCTTGGGGTCTGCTTTGGAGGCCTCTCTTGGTGTGGTGTATTTGTAATTAGGGCCTCCGGGAATGTTTTTCTGTGTTTATGTGTTTGGTTTACAGTTGTGATAGGTCCATGTGGGACTGGGTTTGTGATGTATGTGGTTACCTTCTCCTCCTGACTAGTTTTGACAGTACTGAGTTGGGGGAGCTCAGCCTCCGGTTTGGATAAATGGTTGCATCTCTCACATATATTTGTATTTATTGGGGGGAGTTGAGGGTTGTCTGTGTACTTGGGGCAGGTGTAACATTGCCTCAGGATTCACAGATTCTACTTGTTGTGGCTGGCCTTAGTGGATTGTATGTATGGACATATTTTATTGCCATACTACTGATCAGTGATTACTTCCCTTTTTATGCTTGCTCTATCATGTAGTAGCTTCCTCATTCTCTTGCATGGTTTGGTAATGGCTGGAGTCCAGCATGCCAGATGCCTGCGTGTATGGCATTGTGTCTTGTTGTTATTTGTGATTGCATAATCCAAGCATTCCTGGCTGTGTTTATGGAATGCCTGTATAACATGTTCTGCGGTGTGTCCCATATTCTGCACCTGCACAGAGCCTTTAGTGGATTCCACATCAGTTTGGAGGGGTGCAACTTATGCTTTATACATGTTTTTCACTGTGGTTTTCTGGTCAGGGACTGTGGTCAGGATGTGTATATCCGGTGCGATTACTCTATGGTCTGGTCTTACCAGTGAGGGATACACTTCTCATCTTGCCATCCAGTATGCATGTTGCTGATTATCACATCCAGTATGCTTACCCCTCTTGTGGGAGTGGTACGTTGTTCCTGGGCATTTTGGTTTATGGATTCTGGGAACTTTTCTCCTACTGTGTTGGTGCTAGTATAATGCTCCCAGTGTATGTCTGGGTATTTTCAGTCAACCAATATAATGTGGTTTGGGGGGCTTGATATATTCATGTATTCCAACATAGGCCAGGTGCAGTTCCTGGTGTTAGGAAAGTAGTCTGCAGCAGGCTATATACTGGGAGGCGGTTTTAGCCATTGGTATTTGACCATGGCTAATCCATGCTGCTTCTTGTTGTGGTACCAACATGGGAGTGTGGTTATCCTTGACAATTATTGCTAGTCACCCTCCTTTTGTAGCTTGTTCCATGTTTTGAGGTTGTACAGCACAGTATGAGGTGTAACCTGGTAGTGTTATGGTGCTGATGTGAGCCTTGACCCAGTTTTCTATTACAGGACTGATATCAACATTCTCCATACTGTGCGTTTACACTGCACGCATCTTGCTGTTTAGACTTCTGGCATTGGGTAGCATTACATCTAGGTTCCTATCCCTTGTGGTACCTATGAAGGTGGGTTTGTGTTTTGAGACTTACCTATTCAGGGCACGCTGTGGGTACTGACAGCCTTTGCCAGTATCCATGGGGCCTGGACTGATAGGTGCATGCCACCCCTAGCAGGTGGTGCATCATGTCATGCTCAGCATGTCTTCCCAGGCTGAAACACATTGGCTCCCCTTTGACTAACTGCATTACTTCAGCCAGTTATTGCAATTAATCATCCCATCGTCATTTTGTGGCTTCATGCTTGGTGAGGGTGGATGTTAGTCAGGGTCCTCAAGTGTGCATATAGTACATGGTGTTACATTACTTAACACATGGCATTCATGCCTCAGGTAGTGCTGCAGGGCTGCCTCTGTCGGATGCACATATTACACTCCCTGTACATGTTTGTGAGCAGGTCATGTCATTTTAGGCATCCCTGTTATTATTTGAGTGAGTCAGAGGGGTATCATTCCCAGGGTTCCTACTGAGCCAGTGTATGTGCTATGCGTTGCCTCTTTGCCAAGGCCAGGGCATACTGGGCATGCCTCCTTCTGCCTACTGGGGCAGGCTCAGGTTGTTCCTCCTCCGAGTCACGCTCTGCCTGTGATGGCCTTGGCAATGGTGGGGGGCTGTTTGGCCCGGCCCTATGCTGGTCCTGCTGCAGCTGTTTTCGCAAGATCATATTATGTAGCATAGCACATACCATGACAATTTGGGTACATGTAGTTGGTGAGTACTGCAAGGCTCCACCAGATGTGTCCAGACACCGGAACCGTGACTTGAGCAGCCCAAACACACGCTCTATTACATTACGTGTTTGTGCGTGTGCCTCATTATGGCGTTCCTGTTCAGGTGTGTGTGCGTTTCTGATGGGTGTCATCAGCCATGGCTCCAGTGCATAACCTGCATCCCCCACTAGGTGTCCGTGTGGGATGTCCCCACTGGCAAATGTCTGGTACAGCTGCGTCAAATGCCAGATGTGGGAATCATGGTAGCTCCCAGGGCAGCCAGCACACACATTCATTATTATGCCCTGAGCATCACACACGACCTGGCAGTTGATGGAGGGGAAGCTCTTGCGGTTAATGTAGGCCCTACCCCGCTCACCGGCTGGTGCTTTGATGTGTATGTGTGTGCAGTCTATTGCACCCACTACCTCAGGGTATTTCGCTATTTGCTGGAAGAGACGCATATTGCTGGCCAATACCTCACAGGCATTGGGGAAATATACATGATCACCGACATGTGCTGACGTGGCATCCAGGAACTGGTGCAGTACCCTGGAGGCTGATGCCTGTGATATCCCCATCATATCACCAGTTGGTCTCTGGAAGGTACCTGTTGCTAGTATTCTTAGGCCAACACATACCTTGATTTCCACTGGGATGGGTTCCCCTCTGTTGGTTTTGTGTGTGAGGCGTGGCCTGCACAGCTCGACTATTTGCTGCAGGAGCTCTCTGTCCACTCTATAGCGCTCTACTATCTCCAGCTCATGTAACCCGTGGTAGGTGACCCTGGGCCTGTACACTCTTCTCTGTCTCCTCACTGTGGGTTGTCTGGCACCATCTGTATTGTCACCACCCTCAGCAAGTCACCTATGTCTCATTATGACAGCTATGGCAGCCCCTAGCATTTCTGCTCTGAGTTCAGCTTTTTCAGTTTTCACTTCTAATAGCTTACTCCTGTCTTGCAGTGTCTCTTGAGAGAAACATCATGCACTGCTGTTTGCAGAGTTTTAAGTGCTGGGCTGGGCTACTATTCTGCCTGTGTAATTGCCTGCTTCTAATTGTTTTCACCTGCTAGCTCCAGCAGTATTCCCTGCTAGCTTCCTACTAATTCTGCTGCTCCCTTTTTCCTTTCTGTTTCCTCAGGGGGGAGCAGCATGCATACCAGCAGAAACACGCTCACAGTGGCTTACACGCGCGCACACATGCTTACACGGTTCAGGATCTGCCTATTCGGGTTAAAATGCACGCACACCAGCGCAAACAGTGTTACAAATCTACCAACATGCTCCCACATGCTCAGTCTGCCTTACACGCGCGCACACTGCCCTACTCGCGCTTCATGGCGTGCACACGTGCGCATGCACGCCCAGCAAGAAACTTTGGTGTAAGTAACAGTGTACACCTTCCATTTCTTAACTTTCCTATGCTTATCTTATGGCACTCCTCTTTCCATGATCTGTGTCTGTCATCTGTCATGTAACACTGACCTCCAATGAACTGCATTTCTTTCTACCATTCCCCCCTGTGATGTCACCTATCTCCTACTCTATTCCTCCCCCTTATGTATCTCTTACACTACTCAGACTGTGCTCATTTGCTATGTGACTGTGGGATTCAGTATCCTAACCCTCATTTACATCAGATTGCCTACTAATGCTTAGTTACATGTCTTAGACTCGGCTTCCCCCCTTAGCAACCACTACACGGTGGCCATGTTGTTTTTGGTCTGCTGGTCCCTGCATTGTCATTCCATGTATTGCATAAAACCCACATTTGTGGGTTTATAACCTTCATTTTTATATTTTATACAGCACAGCCCGTTTGCGCGGGGCTGCGCTGCGTTTAAACATCGCCGAAAAAAAAAATTATATTTTGTTAATATTTGCATCGGGGTACCTTGCCAATGGCCACATATTTGGCCATTGGCATGCTGCCTGACACATATGCAGCCTTTATTTGGAGCTGACATGGCTCCATTGTGATTTTTGCAGAAACGTACTCAGTTGTCAACTGAGTACATTTCTGCAGCTAAAACGGCTCTTACACGGGCTGCTTTCTGTTTCGTGGATCGCTACTCTACCTCATTTGCATGCCTTTCCACTGCAAGTGAGGTATTTAGCATATCCACACCCAGTCCGTGTAAGAGACGTTTTAGCTGGTCTCTTACACGGAGTTTCGGGCTGTTCCTGGATCGCGAGGCTTGCATGGAGTGTTACACGTCTCTTACACTCCGTGCAAGCCTTCATGAATCCTGCCCAATGTCTATTGCAAGTAGATAACATAGTAGACTGCCTACCGGTTAGTCTGAAACCTGATATGTCAACCCCCCTACAAAGGCTATTCAGTACTAATCTCAAAACAGGTTTTGTGCTGGATGAATGAAAGACTGCAATAGACATTCCCTTGCATAAAGGTGGGACTTCAATGGGCCCAACATATTCACAATTGTAAGGAAGGCTCACTTTTTTGACTAAACTGCTCTGTCCCTTAACTAGAGGCATTACATATCATACATCCATACACATTATATCTAAAGGTATAGCATCCAGATCCAAGCAAAGAACTGTTCCCCTCACTGATTAGGCCAATCACTGAGTATAATGCCCCTTTTGGTATGTACCTGTCCAAACACTTGTCACAAATGGATGCCATCTAACCTTGAAATATTTAAGAATTATTCCAAAGCAAACCTTGTACTAATGACTTATACCATGCTAAAATTTCCATCCCCCAAAAACATGTGAACTATGCTACTAGTGTGCAAATTGTTTAAAAAAAACTATACCATCATGTAAACAGCTGCACTGAGGTAGCTGTACCCACAAGGAATAAGCAGAGAGCCAACTCAAATAACAAGCCACCTTGATGGAATCCAGATATCAACAAGTTTTTTAACAAAAGGAGGAAAACCATGGCCAAAACTAGGAATTGCAATAGACAGAAAGGTAAGAAACACCTCAAACTAAATAAGCAACTCAGAAATCTTATCAACCCCACCAAAGCCAAATTTGAGGCAGAAATATCCTCAAAGACAAAGGATAACCATAAGGCCTTCATCAGCTTTGTTTGCAACCTCAAAGGTAACACAATAGTGTGCTGAACAAATTGTAAATGGAACCACCGAAAAGGAATCAGAGGATATAGCAAACTTACTGGCTGATAAATTTAATTCCTGTTTCACCCCTTCTTCCCCTCAATACCTCTCAGGAGACACCCTCAACCATAACTCCTTTGGCTATCACTAGCGAACAAGTCTTCAATGAACTGTCCAAAGCAAATAATACTACCTCAGTGGGCCCTGATAATATCCTGGGATACCTCTTGGATAACATGAAACATGGCCAATCAAGTGCTCTAAAATCACTGTTCAACCTTAGCCTACTAATTGGCTTCATGCTTAGTAAATGGAGGACTGCAGCATTTAATCCTCAGCACAAGGTCTGGCCTTCTATTGACCTGGATAACTACAGGCCATAAGTCTGACTGGTCCTGTATGTAAAGCCATGGAAAGAATTATCATGGATATTTTAAATAAAGACACAGGGAACCTATTTTCTTATTTACTTCTACAATGATTACAGATATTGAAATAACATAGCACAAACACTGACAGCCATTTGCTAAACAATACAGTCTCACAATGAAAACAGACATAGCATGAGCAGTAAACTTCTCTTCTCTTGAAACTCACATTCTTTGAAATGGCATGTAAACCCACATTAAAAGAAAATGTATCCGGTAGTGGAGGATTAACTTTACCTCTGAGCTGTTTTCAAACCATAGGCTCTTTACACACATTTATAGGGCCATGCACACATGTATGTGTTCTTCAATTCAACCTCCTGATTTATTAAATTATATTCTTTGTATAATACAGCACCATTTGTTAGAATGGTGTTTTAAATTTATAGTTATACACATTCTTCTAGAAAGCAATGAAACAAAATGTATGAAACAATAATGATAAAACTACCCATTTCAGAAAATTTCAACCATAAAATGCCACTCATACTTCTGTCATTACAATCCACCAATATTCCTCAATAAGTACAATCTCTGCAGAAGTAAAAGTCATCCAAATAATTCCACAGTAAAGAGATCTGTAACTAATAAAGAGGTTGCTACTGGCAAACAATTTTACATGTCACTGTTTTAGATACAAATTCAGTGCCTGCTGCCTTTGAAGAATTAATTGTCTATGTTACATTAAAAAAATGGTAAGCTGGTAATATTGCAGTAGGGAATGACTGACAAACCAACAGTAAGTTCACAGTTACTATTCATCTTATACAAAGGAAGACAAACTCAGGACCCCCTTATACCCCTTTAAAATGCACCAAATAATCGAAATGTCACTGCAATATCAGCCCTCTATCTACATGGTGTGGGAGTAGAATCCACAGCTTTCTGCACCAAAGGCAATTATGCTACTAACACTGCTTTCAAATTCTATAACACAAACAGTGACAGTCATTTGATAAACAAAACAGTTGCACACTGAAAACAGACTAAGCATGAGCAACAGTCAACTTATCTTCCCTGGAAACTCATAAGTCCACGAAAATGAAATGAAACAGTCCCTTGAAAATGCACTGAAACTCATAATTCCCTAAAAATGTACTGAAAGTCAAACTCACAATTCCATCGGCAGTCTGATAGTTGGGCTCTTTTCTCCACCGGAGCTTACAGTTCCTTCAGCAGTCTGGTAGTTGGTATAGAGGATTCAAGCTCTTGTCTCCTGTAACCAAGTTACAGGGTCAAGCCTGATCAAGTTAATTGGCCAACCTCCCCTCCCCCCTTAACTAGAGCAAAACATATCATACCTCCATACCTTTCAACCTCTTAGCATAAGAAATCTGGACAAAGCCTAAAATAGGGACAGATTTTAAATATTGCTCTTACAGACTTAGAAAGTTGCTAGAATAACAGCATTGTCTTACAATACATTTTCCAAAGGACATGAAGTCAAACTCAAATGTATGACATTTATGTATTTTAGTCCTCAGTGGTTTGCCAGAAAACCACAGATATTGAGGAATAGGCCAACAATATGAGGCAAAAATCAGGGCATTCTGCAAAAATCTGGACAGCTGATAGGTACACATATCTCTCAATCTCTTGGTACAAGAAATATGGACAAAGCCTGAAATAATGGAGATACAATAGCCCAAAATAGAGATCATGCCTCTCAACCTCTTCAAGCAAGAAATCTTGACAAAGCCAGTAGTAATGGGGAGACAAAGGTTCAAAACAGTGAAACTTTTTAAATATTGCCGTTACAGACTTAGAAAGTTGATACAATTGCAGGTTTTGCATTAGCATGAATTTTCTGAAGCATATGGAGTTTGAAACTCAGATGTCTGCCATTATCTTCTCACTTCAGTCCTCAATGGTTAGCCAGCAATTTGCAAGAAAACCACTAATTTTAGGAGAAATGGAACAAAAATATGAGGCAAAAATCTGGACATTCTGGGAAAATCTGGAGAGTTGACAGGTATGATAGGGATAGAGTTTAAATATTGCTCTTTTTAACTAAGAAAATTGCTAGAATAAAATGATTTGTGCTAGAATATATTTTCTGAAGGATATGAATATATAGGTCATTAGTTAATGACTTCACTCCTCCATGATTTTCCAGAAAACCACAAATTTTATGAGAAAGAGACCAAAACTAGGAGGATAAATCTTAACTTTTGAAAGATATGTTACACACACACACACACACACACACACACACACACACACACACACACACACACACACACACACACACACACCATTCATTTACTTACTTACCTTCTCTCTCACAATGGAACTGCTATTTTAAATTGTGCGAGTACAAAATAGATTTACATCCGCATTAGCGTGCATGCAACGCACACATGACCCTCCTTAAAGAAGAAGACACCACTTTAGCTTTTTCTCCTGGATACTAGTGTCTGCAAACAGTGTACTGAAATGTTTACAGTGAGTATGCCTCCCAATGTCCCTGCCAACAATAATGGTTTCTAAAACAGAGCATAGACTGATAGATAGTAAAATGAAGCAACAGACGCAACCAGTGTATCATGTGATTTTTATTACACAGGATAAAATATTCGTTTACAGCTTTTCAAATGTAATGTAGCATTTAAATATGTTGTCTCTTGTTACTGATGCACTTCAAAAGTTTATGCCAACTCCATTTTGTATGCAGAATTAGTAGAAATACCCCAAGGGAGTTGCAGGTTTTACAAGGTTTTATGTGGCGCACACATTTCAACAGTTGTGTTCTTGGCTGCACTGCACATTGCTAGTCTGCACTATGGGAACAGAAAGATTAGACATTAACTTGGTATCAAATCAGGCACTGCAACATATTTGTTAGTGACAAAACAAGCGACGTGGCCTCTAAACTGACAATATGTAAAACTCTAGTGCAGTGATAATTAGGATCAATACACTACAGTTATAATAGTCTCATAAGGACATAATGGAAAAATGACACAAACCTTTGGTTATACAATAATGGTACTCAGTAGCCAGTTAATGGCTGTCAGCAGACATGCACCCATGGGCCATGAGCTTCTAACATCATTCTTTGCAGTTGCGGCACCTTAAGTGTGATGAAAATGAATTCACATAATCACTGGGTTGCTAATCAGGGAGGGAACTGGGGCACTAGATTTGCAATAAGTAACATTTCTTTCAAGGATTGTATTTATATAACTCTAATTTTAAAATAATAGAATAAAATTATATACAGGTTTTTGAATCAAGGTGAAAGACAAAATGCGTGAAGGGATTGCTGCATCTTTGTGGTTAAAGGTGTATCGGCATGTCAGGGCTGTGATATTACACTGCCAATGTACTTTGTAAGAGTGAAGATTTTTGAATGCAGTATCCAACACAGCTGTATATCACAAGTACAGTCTATCTCATACTGGAGGCAGCAAAACGGATTAAGTAATGCATTTCATCCGAGCAAGTCAGTATGTCCCTAGTCAGTGGCATCTATTATCTGATTCAGGGATATTAACCTTGATGCCCTTGTATTAAACAGCCTTTCTTTGTAATAAGTGACAATGAAGCATTCACCAATGCCCCCAGTGGTTTATGGGAATATAAAAAGGGAATGGAAAAGAAAAAGCATAATTAGATAAACATAATGAATACTGATATGTGGGGTATATTTAAAAACAGAAATGTACACAGTGCATAACTATTTGGAAAACGTAAGAGTGGAATCCAAACAAAACAGTGAGCTAGACACTGCATACTAACTTGTGAAAATCTGAGTGTAACATGATACTTTTGTGATTTAGTATATGCACTTGTTTTCGATTGTGATTGTGGAGCATTTCTACCTGGGGCTCCACTGGAAATTGGCACTTTCTGAACCAGTAGGACTTTTCAGGTAATCGAATGACAAGTAAAATACATTCCAGAAATTTCAGACAAGCCTTACAGCCATGTGACAAATTACAGGAAGCAAGTATAGCAACACTACAGTAAGCAGTAAATGGCCAAAGACCATACGTTTCCAAGGTCCTTGATTTTGCATAATACTCAGTTTTGTAATCATGGTTTGGACATCTCAATTACAACTTTTAATAGGGTGAAGTATTGGTGATTTCAGTAAGTATGTGTTACCTTAATCTTAAATTACTAATTAGAAATGCATGTGAATGCAAAAATGTAAGTCCAATAAAATATTGTTCTATGTTTACAGCATAGTTAAACATTCTTACAGATTTTAGCCTAACAGGAAGCCCTGAGAATGGGAGTTGAAAGGTTTGCCAAACAGTGTATTTCCAATTACTATGGACCATGGAACTAAATTTCAGGACAGGAGGAGGTTATGGTGCATCAAAATAAGTGTTTCACTGTCAAAAAGAAAAGGCTAAAACAAGGAAACAGTACATGAGTCAAGTCTCATGCCGTGAGCTGTCAGTCACAGCAACCATCCATCCATCCATTCATCCTCAACCCCTTTTCCCATTTTGCACATGGGCTCGGGGTGTCACTTTGAACAGTGACAATCATCTCAAGCCAAGGTTTACACCACTGGGTGGCTAGCTCTGCCACGGTAGTTCATCTGTACCATTCACTCGCATGCACACTCACACCTACGGCCAATTTAGAGTGTCCAATCCATCTGCTGCATGTCTTTGGAATATCGGAGGAAACCAGAGCACCCGGAGGAATCCCATGTGACCACAGGGAGGATATGCAGACTCCACACAGAAGGTACCCCAATAAAGAATAGAACCAAAGAACCTCTTGCTATGAAGTGACAATGCTAACTGCTGCACCACCACGGCCACCCCAGCTGCACCACCTCAACCACCCCCAATGCACCACCGTGGCCATCACAGCAACAACAGTTCAAATTACCTTTAGCACTTTGACAGCTATAGAGGTGACATGTGAAGGGGAGGGAGATGAGTTGAAGAACTACAACTCAGGCATCACAAAAGACTGCAAATTAGTCTCTCTAAAAAGAAGGAGCAGTAAAAAGCACTTTTAAAGTCTATTCTGTGACATCATCACTGTTTGTGTTTTAAGTAGTCATTGAACAGCAAGAAATGTTAGTTAAAACTGATTAACAGAAAGAAAGCGGTGTATGCATGTAAAAATAAATGCAGTGACATCAGGTATGGAAGAAAAAAGCCTGTACGATGTAATGTTTTAAAGACAAACACTGTATTGTGGGATACCTAGAAGATGAGTCTTCTTCTTTCAGCTTTTCCCGGTTAGGGGTCACCACAGCTGATCACCTGTCAGCTCATGATTGGCAGTGGAGTTTTATAGTGTCGAGTTGCCAGCCCAGCACCCAACCTTCCACAGAAGGCACACACACTCATGCCTAGGGCCAATTTAGAGTGCCCAATACACCTACAGCATGTCTTTGGGATGTGGGAAGAAACTGGAGCACCTGGAGGAAACCCACACAACCACAGGGATGACATGCAGACTCCACACAGAAGGCACCCCAGCCGAGAATCGAACCGGAGAACTTCTTGCTGTGAGGCAGCAATGCTAACCACTGCGGCTGCTCACCTAGAGGATGAGTAAAAAATCAAAATCACTTTAAGATGCTAGACCCCATGTGGTCAGACTCTGAAATTACATATAAAAATGTTTAAAAAAACTGTAAATAGTGGTGCTACAATGCAGGAAATACCAAATCATGATGAAATAAACACATTTTTTGAGTCTGTGGGTACGGTTCTCCTTTAATGAAATACAAAACAGTGTAGCTGAAAAATGGCTAGTATAATGTAACTGGAGCTGAACAGTTTAAATATGAGCAACAGTGGTGGGAAAGATGGGAAAAATAATGTATATATGTCTAGTTTTAGTTTTCTATCCCCTTAGCATATAATAATGTTTGGAGTTGCTTGTAAGAATTCTTAGCTGAGTGTCCTCTAACTATATTGTCAGTTGAAGCAGATGTTTAAGAATCTGGAAGGGTATTATTGAGAAGATAATATGAAGAGATAGAAGAAGTAGACAGATTTCAAGTAGTTTGTAGATGACACTAAATGGAATTGCTTTATTGAAATGGGAGGAACTTGTACATCTTTAAGTAAGGTTGTGATATATTTAAGATGTTCAGAATGATGAGAGACAAAGATGTTGGGTGAATGAATAATGTTTCAGAAAATTCTCTCTTGTTACCAAGTATGCTGAATTGTTTCTGTTTTTTGAAAATTGCTGGAGGGCTGCATAATAAGTAGTGTCTTTAGTCAGATGATATTTGCCTTCCTAATGTGGAATGGGATATTTAGGTTAGGAAACACATTGGTTTTCCTTCATGTCGGCTTGAGTTGTGCTTGAAGGAAGCATGCCATGTACTGTATTGGTATATCAAAGTTTATTGGATATGGCTGTATTTTGTGATTGGAAAGGTTAGCTGCCTGAGTCAGATTTTTGAAATGTAGAAATGTGGGAACATATTGTGTGCAGCTTTAATATTAGACAGTCAAAATATTTAGTGTATTTTGATTTTATGTATTCTAAATTATGGTTTTCTTCATAAAATAAAACAAGTGTCCAGATTACAATGTTGCGAAGTTGATGATGGTGGCAGAAGTTGCTCTGTAACTAACTGAATGGCTAATTTGCCACTACATGTTTTTTTTCTGCTGGAAAAGCATTGTGCTGGGTAAGGTTTCAGTACAAAGTTCACAAAGGGCAAGTTTGGAAGACAAGAAAACATCAAATAGATGTGTAAACCCACATGAAGCATTTTTATATATGGTTTGTATTCATTTAATTTTAAAACTCCCTTTAAAACCATACCACTAGCCTTCCAATTCTTTAGATTAGATAAACTAACCAACTTTGCTGCTAATCTCAGACATTGGAACCTAACTGCTTTTATTCCAGCCAAGCTACCTTGTAACTCTGCAAACTATTCACCTGCATGCAAATTAAATAACCTTGTTATCTACACTAGTCAAATTATTTCGTTAATTCTCGAATATGCTAAAAAAAAGTTTTATTTTGTATTTCAAGCCAAAATATTTTCTTTGTATATTTCTAATGTAAATCAAATGACCATTGTACTTTTGCTTTGTCAAATGTTCTACCATATATGTTATTAATTGTAATAATTTGTGGAACTTTTCTCCCCAGGCCTCCACTGAAAATGGGTTCCTGACCCAGTCGGACTTTCCCGGTCAACAAATGCCAAATAAATAAATAAAAACTAAATAAATGTAACTTGTTTATCGACAAGAAAAAAAGTCTGGTTTGCGTTATCAAAAATTAGGTGATAACACAAGGAGACTTTTTTTCTGTGGAAGATTGCACTACAGCAAGGATCAGGGAATCTGCCCTTTTACCACTGTAGTGCAGTCTTGGAAATAGTATATACAATTAGATGGAAATTACTGGCTGACTGAGCCATACAAGACCTCTTTTCAGCAAAAGCCCAGGGAAAAAAAGCTCATTTTGTAAGTATGTAAAAAATTTTTTTAGAAATTAGTAGTTTTGCAAATTAATATCTCAATGTTAATAAACAGACATGGATAATGCTATTATTTACATTGTTACTACATACAAGAGAATGCAGGATGCCATATGCAGATATAATTTTTTCACAAACACACATATGCAAGTATAGTTTGAAGACGTACATTGTGGAGCAATCAGGAAGAGATTTTCATAACAATGTACAAAATCACAAATTGGAAGCCATACGACAGAGTGTAAGACATGAGACTGGAAAGATGAGAGGTAGGAAAGCTTAGACTGTGTGTTTCAGTCAGGGGTATAACTAGAAAACAGAAATAAAAACTCTCCCTTAGATGGAAACAGGTAAAATGCTTTATTATACAATGACCCCCCATTAATATTCAAAAACATGCACGCTGATTGGTCAGTGTGCACACTGTAAATCAGAGTTATAGTAATGGAAAAAGGTCCGGTCACCCGGACTTTTTCCATTACTATAACTATTTTTTTTTACAGCAACGGGGAACGCAAGATCTCCATTGCTTCACGCTGTCTCGCTATGTTAAACGAGTTTAACATAGCGAGACAGCTTTAAAAAAAAGCAACGGAGATTCTCCGTTGCCTTTTTTAAAGCTGTCTCGCTATGTTAAACTCCTTTAACATAGCGAGACAGTTTGTAAAAAGCAACGGAGATCTTGCTTTCTCCGTTGCTTTTCAAACTGTCTCGCTATGTTAAATGGGTTTAACATAGCGAGACAGCTTTAAAAGCAACGGAGATTCTCCGTTGCCTTTTAAACTGTCTCGCTATGTTAAACTCCTTTAACATAGCGAGACAGTTTGTAAAAAGCAACAGAGATCTTGCTTTCTCCATTGCTTTTGCCCACAGCTCTGATGTACTGCATAGGCATACACATGCGCACTACATCAGAACTGCCGCAGAATACCAGACAGCTGCGGAAGGGCAGCAAGGAGACATTATTCAATGCCATTATTTAAGAAAAGTAATTATTTTTTTTCTTAAATAATGTCATTGTATAATAACAATAACCCACTTCTGGGTGTGGGTAATGCTGGATTTATCCACGGTTGGCTTTGTTTGGCCACTCAGGCTTCACCCTCGTGACCAAACCACACCAACCGTGGGTAAATCCAACATTACCCACACCCAGGCGTGGGTTATTGCTATAATAATTAATACCTGTAGAATAACTGTAAATAGCACCTGACATGCAAGAACAGGTAGCATATGACAGATATGAATGTCTTTGAATTGCAGTAAAATAACTCTGCACCATAAAACAAAAGACAAAATGGAATGCTGTGGTTATGTTCAATTAAAGGATATGTGTCATAATATTAGTGCAAGAAAATGTACTGATATTTGAAACATAAAGTATGATGCTGCTAAAACAAAAAAGAACAGGGTATTGCTAGGTATTATGTTCAATGTCATGTGAAAGATGGAAAAGGAAGACCTGGTATCCAAAAGAACAAATCCACATTTATGGATATAATAATATATTTATCTGTGTAATCTCTGAAAAAGTTATAAAGGGCATGTGGGGGTAAAATAAGCTCTGAGTCTATATGTATTAAGTGTTAATTACAAAATGGATGGAATACAACTTGTTTAATTTATGAAATACATGAAAGATAATCTAAATATATGTCTTAATAAAAGACCAATTTGGATAAAAACCAGACAAATTTCCAGTTGTCCTGGACAAAAGCAAGAGGAAATGGAAGACTGAATACATATAGTGCACACGGGGAGATGCCTTTGATGGCATGAAGAAATACAGAGTGCAAACAATTATGTTACAGGAGATGCAGTTGGACATGTGAATTTGATAAAATAATGGATTTCAGGATGGTTATTCAGTGGAATATAGAGAAAAAAGGGAAATGGGAATACTTATATTAATTGCTAGAGGAGCTCCAATAGTGATAGAAGAGGTGAAAAAGATAATAATGGTAGATTTGTAGTAGAAAGGGGCTACTGGCAAGGGAGGAAGATTACGCTGGTATGTACTTATATTCCACCTAAAACTGCTACAGTGGAACTTAAAAAAAATTCTGGGAGAAATAATCAGCTTTCAGCAGGGAATATTACTTCTAGTTGGGGACTGTAATTTAATTTGCAACAATGAGGCTATATCTGGGGGACCTAGAAGGAAAATATAAGAAAAGAGCATAGATTTTTAAAGGAATTTATGAAAATATTTGGTATGGAAGATGTGAATTCAGTAGTAGGAGCTCGGAAAGAATTTACATATTATTCTCCATGGTACACAAACTGAGCTAGGCTAGACAGAAATTATATTTCAGAGGAATATGTGCATCTAATTTTGATACGCATCTAATTATTATTTCACATCATGCACCAATAATAACTAAAACAAAAATGTAGGGCAATTAAATAAAAATGAGACACAGGTGGTTCATAAAAATTTATACAGAAAATATAGCTAGGGAGTGTGATAAAATGAAGTGGAGTATAAAAATATGGTAGAAATAAAACAAAAACAGATATGGTTAAGAAGTAACAAGAATTATTTATAGGGACTGACAAAGGTTAAAATATTGCAGAATAGGTGGAATCTCCCAGAACAAGAAGAGGCACAACTGCAAAGTGCTAAAGAAAAAAAATAAGGGGCTACCTTGATAATATGCATGAGTTTAGAAAGACTGCTGTTAAGCAATGTTTTTTGATAATAATTACACAGCACAAAAGCTTTTAGGACAGTGGCTCATGCAACAGAAAGTAGAAAGGCTTGTTGCCAAGCTTAGGGAGCCTATAAGAAGGAAAACAACCCGATATCCTGTAGAGGTGTTAGAAACATTCCATACAATTTATAAATATCTGTATAAAGCAGTGAAATATGGAAATCAAGAAAAAGTAGAAATGGAAATGTTTATGAAAGAATTAAATATGCCAAGGTTAGAGGCAGATGAGGCTCAATTATTAAAAGTTTGAATAGGAGGAAATGAGATAAAAATGGTAATATACAACCAATCTACAGGAAAGTCTCCAGAAATAGATGGTACACCTATGGAAGTTTGGAAGCTAGGAGGGAAGAAAGTGATAAAGATCTGGAAGGTTTTGTTTAATGGTATTTTAAAAGAAGCACCAACACCCTGGAAGACAGCTGTGGTAGCTGTAATACCTAAAGATGGTAACGACATATCAGATATAGTTTCATATAGGCCCATTTTGATTCTAAACCATGATTATAAAGTGTTTATGTCTAAAATGGTTAAAAGAATGGCAAAGGTGATGACAAAATTGATAGATATGGATCAGTGTGGTTTTGTGGAGGGAAGGCAAACATTTGCCAGCATCAACAGAACAATGATGATCCAGAGGGAAGCAGAATGTAAGAAAATACCAATGTTGTTGGTGGGTCTTGATGTAGAGAAAGCATCTGACAGTGTAAACAGGGATTTTTTATGAGTAGGGCAATGGAAGCATTTGCATTCCTCGATACAATAATAAGGTTAATTAGCAAGGTGTATGACGGATCAGAGGCAAAAATTAAAGTGGGGTTCCTCTCTGATAAGTTCTGTTTGAACAGAGCAACAAGGCGGGGGTGTCAGAATACTTAAAGCTTACAATAATGAATTTCAAAATACAAAATGGCAATGTGTACAGTACTTTAAGTTAAGTAAAGGGTATATGCCCTTTTCCCCACCGTAGTACGATCCTGGAGTTAGTATATATAGTTTGGGGGGGCATAGCCCCCCACCTAGTTCAGTTTTATATCGTCCAGTGGCTGTTAATAAGGTAAGTAAGTAGTTTTTAATTTTGGAAAGAGTTAGTCATTGGTGTTGTAAGTCTGCATTTTTTTCTTTTATTGTTTTCATTTGGTGAGATGAATTGTTGGTGATATTTGCGAGGTTTATTTGATATTGTGAACCTAGGTTTTGTGAATGTTAATGCTATTTGTGATGAAATTTGGTACTCATGGATCTGTGCATTTTTTTGTTAAAAAATTCAGAGGTAAAGGGAAACACACATCATGTCTATAGCTTAACATTTTGTATTTTGAAATTCAGAATTGTAAGCTTTCACTATTCTGAAATTCAGTCAATGAGTTTTCAGTATTTTGAACATTCGGGATTGTGGACTCATCCAAATCAATTTCAGTATTTTGAGCTTTCAGTCATGTGAAGTGGACCCATATACATATATATATATATATATATATATATATATATATATATATGTGTGTATGTATGTATGTCTATACAGAAATGTGTACTCTCCTAATTTTGTGTTATATCAGAACTCACAACTTAAAATCTAACAATCATCATGGATCTTGTTCTGTTTATGGAACTGACACATCTATTCCAATGTATACTTACTGAACTAAACTGGGGCAGTGTTGTCAGGACTTTGTTCATTGACTCTTGTCAATGGGCTTTGATAAAAACATTATCCAACTCTTTCTAAGCAGGGTTTCACCCATTGGTCCATCTGATGATTATACCCAGTGGTCAGTGACTACCTGGAACGCAGATATTAGAATATAAGACAGAATAATAATACCACTTTATCATCTACCATGTCCTCTACGGGTTCCACCTGGCTCTGTACTTGACAAACTTTTATTTTTTGTTGTCTTGAATGACATTTGGAAACATTATTCTTCTGCAGGTTAACCCAATACATTGATGACTCGGTGTTGCTCTACTTAAGCCATTATGTGCCTGCTGTACAGTCAGTACATCCAAGGCTGTTTCTAAGCAATCTTTGGCCCTAGGGCAAAACTGAAGCACACTTTCTGCATCAGATTGTACCCCTTCAGCATTAAAAAAAAAAAAACAAAAAAACAGTATGTTAAGAAACTGGCAAAGGTCATATTACAATAACACATCACTTTACAGTAATAAAAATAGAACAGCATGAAAACTAAGTATTATCAGTATTTTAATGAATCTTTCAAGCAATTATATCTCCATTTACTCTAAGTTACAGGTAATTTTTGATGGATGAATCTCAGATGAGCAGTGGACAAGAGGGTTTTGAATTAGTTAAATACATAGTCGAGAAAGCAGATTCAGTATTTACGAAGGGTTAAGTCAGAACAGTGGGCAGCACAATGGCACAGCAGTTAGCATTGCTGCCTCACAGTATTTAGTTCTCCAGTTCAGTTCTCAGCTGGGGTGCCTTCTGTGTGGAATCTGCATATCCTCCCTGTGTCCATGTGGGGTTTCATCGGGTGCTCCACTTTTCCCTGCATGCAGTAGGTGAACTGGCATTCCTCCAAACTGCCCACAGATATGTGTGCTATGTGACAGGGACCGAGTGAGTGTCTGCATCCTATATGGGTCGGTGCCCCATTCAGAATTAGTTCTTCTGCCTTACACTCAACCCTATTGTGACACTGCATGGGATTAAGTAAATAATCAGAGAATGAATGAATGAATCAAAATAGTTTCTAGTAAGAGCAATCCTTAAAATATTCCTATAATAATGTTAATGGGGAAACTGAATTATCCCAGAGATGAAAAAAATGTAACAGTGCTGACAAAGATAGAAGTGTTCTTCAGTGCAGTATATAAATCCTTTTTAAATTCTTGGACTTCTCTCCATTTAAAACTATAATATGCAAACTATATAACTATCATATTCTTTCATATTACTCCCTCACTGTATCCCAACCATGTCTACTATCCCCTTCTATACTCTTTTAGCTAGCAGTGCTTATGTATCGTACACACATTATGACAATATTTATTTTTGTTTCTGTTTTGACACTCACATACCTTTCATTTATTTTATAGATTTGTTTCCACTTTTCTTATTTTTTCATTTATGTTAAACAGTTTTTCAGTTTATATCAATTGTTTCTTTAGGTAATTTTTACTGATCCCTTTCAAATGATTCTTTATTGAAAACCATATCTACAGAACCCACTAAACCATTTCTTAGAGTACAAACTTTCTGAAAGGAGGATGCATTTTAGATTTAACCATTGCAAATGTAGCAGACACTGCAGAATAACTATTTTAGATATCGCACTTTCTATCAATAAGGTAGAAAGAGGAACATTAGTGATAGTGATAAATGTATGCATAGCTTTGCTGCTGAAGATAGCAAGAAAAATGGGAGATGGCCATCATCTGGTTTTCTGTCTCATTTTCACAATATTATAGACTTTAATGTATTTTTAAATTTCCTTTTGAAAGGAACAATAATGCACTTTTGTTGCCATAGTCCAAAGATGGTCTGAAAATATTGTTTACAAATATTTTATCACCACTATCAGCTACGACATGAAAACCATACATTATATTGTATATAACAAGAGGCTAGCAAGTCAGTGTTTTAACAAATTTAGTACATATGGTGTGACAACTGCATTCATTAAGAGGAAAATTATAATGGCAGGCATACCTGTTACTTCAAACTCCTGCTTAAAATGCTTAGGTTTCCACTGCAGGACTTCCCATTTAGACTTCTGAAAATATGTAATATATAATATGAGTATTAAAGCTTCCCAGAAAAGAAATTCATTAAGCTTCCATTAAGAACCCCACCTCAGATTGTACATACCAGGAAAGCATCTACTCATAATGTTTACGTACCTGCATTTAAGGAGGATATCTGTAGCTTTACATAAGAAATACATGTAGGTGTTTTGCTTGTGTCAGAGAGTGTTTTTCACTAAACAGTCAAAACCTAAATCACATTTGTTTCTTTCCTCGTTCTGTATTATAAATGGGGAAGGATGCCCTTCCCTTAAGTGCATGAACTCACATCACAAATATTCCATATTAGGTAAAATGTTAGTTGGGGAGATTCAGAAAGATTACTGCAAATGGTATGCCTGTTTTTCTGCTTATTGTACTCATTTCCAATTCAGTGGCAGGCTTACCAGGGTGGTGTATCACAATGATGTGCAGTACCGTGATGGACTGTCTCTGCAGCCTACCACAAAGGGTAATGAAGCATTCCAGTGGAGTGGACTATACCAATTTCCCATGTGTTCTCCTCCAGGAATACCTGCAGTAAGGCATTTATGCAGTCAAGTGATTCATACAATTGCTCGAGTGTTTACGTTAGCTCAGCCAGCCATGTTAATGAATTCAGCCAAAAAGTTTGTATTCAACCATTACTTTCAATGAACACACTATACATCAGGGATGTAAAAGTAAACCACAACAAACTTTGAACCCTGTACCCTCGGCACATAAACCAGCTCTTCAAAAGAGTTTTAGTCTTCTGTGCTACTACTACACACCAGGGATGCTCAACATATTACCTTAAGTCACTGAAAAAAGAAAACAAGTTAAAGTAAAACAGAGGGAAAGTTTCAAACTTTGGACCCATGGCACAAAAATCAGCTTGTTAGTAAACCAAAGCCATAGTCTTTATACAAGGAAGGCTTGTATTGCAAGATTTTTTAAAACTATATGATGCATGAAACTATAATGTCTGGCATTATTGAATAATTGCAATGGTCCATGAGTTATGCGGGACAGGACATGTATAAAAGGCAAAATTATAAATATTCTGTAAAATCAGAGACAGTTGAGAGATATGGAGGTATTTCCATGCGGGGGGGGGGGGGGGGTTGGGGAATCACCATACCTGCATTCAGCAATATTAAGGCTTTAGAACAAAGCTGCAAAGAAGTCTAGACAACATCAGGGAGAGGTTTTAAATTATTATGTTGACTCACTTAAAAAGTTGATCAATCAACAGATTTAGCATCACAACGCACTTTCTGGACAATAAGAAAAAGAATGAAACTCTTATGGTTCGCATTACTGACTGACTGTAAGGATCTGTGAATTACAAGGGCAGGGACAAAAATAAGAGTATACATAAGGGGTATTCTGTCATTTCAGAGGCAGGTAAGAGGTATGTTGCTGTGTGTCTGTCTGTGTGTATGTGCAAGCGCGCACGTGGGTGTGTGTGTGTGTGTGTGTGTGTGTGTGTGTGTGTGTGTGTGTGTGTGTGTGTGTGTGTGAATGAGAGGAGTGCATGGAACAATACAATAAAGCACTGTTATATACAAGGTAATTCTAATGAGTCACATGCAAACCAGATTTTAATAACAGCACAAAAGCAGCGTAGGCAAGGCTCCAGGTTCAAAAGCAGTAGATTTAATTAAACACAAGCGCTTTCACCAATAGCTTCATCAGGTGTAATATCAAACACATAAAACCACATCAGTTTAAATACAAAATTAAAATCTCATGACATAATACTTTGCAAACTTAAAGAAACATAACATATATAAAAAATATATTTGTATATATATATCTTCACAAAAATGCAATATATATATATATATATATATATATATATATATATATATATATATACACATATTTATATAAAATCTACTGAGCACAGCCACAAAAATAAAATTTAAAATGTATTAAAATATATATATATCCTACCTATTTATTTCTTACGTAAAAGTCTAGATTTCAAAGTAGGTCTCAAAGGTGTACAATCATTTAATCCGTGGCCAGCATTAGCCCTCAGTCTTATAATCCACTGGGCTTCAATTTGTTCTGTTTTCAACTTAGTATCTCCTCCCCTTTTATTTTCAAAATTTATTCCTATAACCATAAAACTAAAACAATGTGTGACATCAGTATTGGCAACATGCTTTGCCAGAGCATTAAACATGCTCCTCTTGCCTACATGGTATAGGTGTTCCCTGATCCTATCTTTCAACATTCTGTCGGTTTTTCCTACATAAAATTTGGTGCAAACTTTGCACACAGCCAAATATACCACATGCATACTAGTGCAAGGGGCCCTGATATTAAATTTAAACAATTCACCTGTGTCTGGGTGCAAAAAACTGGTGCTACTTTTGATATATGAACAAAAAGAACATTTCCTACAAGGCATGGTATGCCCTTGTATAGCAGGTTTATTTTTGTCTCTCGGAGTACACAAGCGTCTCCTGAGTGACTTTTTATTCCTGAAAACAAATTGTGGAACAGTATCTATAAATCTGTGCTATTTTTATTCTGTTCTTTGGGAGCGAAGGTACCTGGAAATCAGTGGTGATTGTGTTAGCAGAGTTTAATAATGAAATAAGTAATGTCTTCCTACTCACATTAGATGGCTAAGAGATGGACAAATTGGGGAAATTGTAGAATAATGGAAGCATCTTCTGCTGGTAGTGACAAGGTGCATTTACATGGATTCTATGTGTTAACTGTAGGAACACATATTTCAAATGTGCGACAACCATAAAGATGAGATCGTCACCATACTCATTAAGTGAATAGTATCGTTTGGTGTCAGGACCAACAAAATATGCTAAAAGAATTTATGAGAACAGAAACATTCTCTGGGATTCAGTAAGAATTCCACCATGGGTGGTAAGCGCTTCAGCCGAAATGGAATGTTTCCGCTGTTGCAGAAAATGTGATTCAGAGATATTTTGGCCGCAAACAGGAAAAATGTAATTATCAGCTAATTTGCATGTCTCTGAATTGCCGGTGATTTTAGCAAGTGCAAGTCAGCAGATTCCTAAAGTAAGCATCTTGGGCAGCCCGCGCATTGCTTTGGTACAGACATCCCTTTTCGGATATGGATTGCTGTGTCAGAATTAAGACTAGATATACAATAGCCTTAGCTGCTATTTTAAGATATTCACCAGGTAGATTGTCTGGGGCAGTTGAAATAATCTTTAATTTTTGGAAGCATTTTTGATGGTATCTGAGAGAAATGATTAGAAAAAGTAATCTTGAAGGAGATTATTTGATTGAACAGGGACATCAAGAGCTTGATTAGTTACCTGGTTGGTTAATGACAGTACTGAGTGTCTGTATAAAGTGGGTACTGAATTGGCTGCCTATGGTATCATTTCATTTCTGTGTGTTTGGTGTTGACTGTGTAGCTTGCCCTGGATTTAACAGTTTATTAATTAAGGCCCAGAGCAATTTTGCATTAGTAGTGTCTGTGTTTTGATTAGTCAAGCAATACATTTTCTTTTCTTTGGTGATAAGTTGTTTTATGAGGCTTCTTAGTTGTTTATATACTATTAGAGTTGGAAATGTTTTATTTTTTGTCCAGACCTTCCAAGCTTTGTCTCTCTGTTTCATGAGTTGTTTAGTTGCTATGGATAACTATGGGGCAGGGTTGGCTTTGACTCTTTTTGTTCTAAGGGGGCCAAGAAAATGTTATTGAATTCAGAGACAGCACCATCTATTTGAAAAGTCTTTAGTAACTCCTAGTAAAGGAGATGTGTCATATTAATAAAAGTCAATATCATGGATAAACTACGAACAGACAAGCAGTAACTCAGCTTCACTTGTAGTAAAACGATACTCAAAAATATATAAAAACTTCTTTTATTAATATGTGTAGGTAAGCACTTTCACAAAGAGCTTCATCAGACCATTGAAATAGTAACAGTCACAAGGATGTTTAAATAAAATATAGCAGCCAATAAAATGTAACCAAACTAACCTTAAGACTTCTAGCTTTCAGGGCTGGTTTAATCGAAGCCCTTATCAGCTCTCATTCTAAGTATCCATTTAACTTCCTTATTCTCAGTAAGGTTCCTAGAAGGCTTAAGTTTTTGTGTAGTTTTTTTGTTTGTACATATATCTTAATGTATTATAATATATTTATTAGTGTATTTATTTATTTTATTTGATGTTTGGTACATGCCACTATATTCTAGCATTATGTACCAGTTGCTATTTCTAGGTACATTTACAGGACATTTATTTACTCTAGATAGGTCCACATATTCTATCATCATGCACCAGCTGCTATTTCTAAGTACATTCACAGGACATTTATTTACTCTAGCTAGGTCCACATATTTTATCATCATGCACCAGCTGCTATTTCTAGGTACATTCACAGGACATTTATTTACTCTAGATAGGTCCACAGTATGTGTCTATGTCCGTTTATATGCATTTTATATGTGGTATCTTGTATTTATGCCTTTTTTATTATATATAAGTTTGATCTTTTAGGCGAAATGTATGATGATTTATTAACAGTGTTCAACTGACGATGTAAATTATGGAGAACAAGTTAGTTGGTTAAATTTTATTGGCTGCTATATTTTATTTAAACATCCTTGTGACTGTTACTATTTCAATGGTCTGATGAAGCTCTTTGTGAAAGCGCTTACCGACACATAGTGATAAAAGAAGTTTTTATATGTTTTTGAGTATAGTTTTACTACAAGTGAAGCTGAGTTACTGCTTGCCTGTTCGTAGTTTATCCATGATATTGACTTTTTTCTACTTATTTACTAGTTTGGATATAGCTATGTTTAGTGCTTGAAATCACGGAGCTCCAATAAGTGATCTACCTCCTAGGTCGGCTAATAGATGACTACCACAACCAAATGTAGAAGATTGTCTAAATAAACAGTATCCAAGAGTATAATTGCACCAACCACTCATTATTACCTCCTCTGTTGGAGTACAACCAGCTGTCGTTCTATTGGACAAACAGTTTCTTTCACCAATTTCCACTAAACACTTCCAAACAACTTGGTTTCTTTACACGTGACAGCCAACGTATATTAGCGTTTGTGCCCCAAGGCGCACAGATATAAATCCTGCTTACCGCTCCGATATACTGTGAAGCAAACAGGATTTGTCTCCTCACGCAAATTGCGACCAGCTGTCTTTACCTCTAAACTTCACGTTGTTTTTCAGGGACTTCCAACAACAATAAATGGCTAAAATGTTTTTATTGTTGCACAAAACCATCCATAAAATGCTTGTACCTCCTGTGACATGGAAGTTCAGCCACTGAACACAAAAACGTACATTAACCGTAAAATAATAAATAGTGAAGCTTGTTGTTACACCAAATTTAGTGTGTACCGTGTGTAAAACACATCAATTCAAAATACGCTGAGTTGGTGAAATTGTTTTTTTTACTGGGATGTTCTGAAGAAGCTCAAGATTTATTGAGTGAAAGCGCTTAACCGAAGTTCATTGGATTATCAATAGCATTCCCGGTCATTTTTTATGGACAATTCACCAAATCAGCGTATTTTGAATTGATGTGTTTTACACACGGTACACGCTAAATTTGGTGTAACAACAAGCTTCACTATTTATTATTTTACGGTTAATGTACGTTTTTGTGTTCAGTGGCTGAACTTCCATGTCACAGGAGGTACAAGCATTTTATGGATGGTTTTGTGCAACAATAAAAAAATTTTAGCCGTTTATTGTTGTTGGAAGTCCCTGAAAAACAACGTGAAGTTTAGAGGTAAAGACAGCTGGTCGCAATTTGCATGAGGAGACAAATCCTGTTTGCTTCACAGTATATCGGAGCGGTAAGCAGGATTTATATCTGTGCGCCTTGGGGCACAAACGCTAATATACGTTGGCTGTCACGCTTAAAGAAACCAAGTTGTTTGGAAGTGTTTGGTGGAAATTGGTGAAAGAAACTGTTTGTCCAATAGAACGACAGCTGGTTGTACTACAACAGAGGAGGTAATAACGAGTGGTTGGTGCAATTATACTCTTGGATACTGTTTATTTAGACAATCTTCTACATTTGGTTGTGGTAGTCATCTACTAGCCGACCTAGGAGGTAGATCACTTATTGGAGCTCCGTGATTTCAAGCACTGGGTTGCGTTTTGTGTCTTAATATAGCTATGTTTATCTGTGCTACAAGGTGTCTGTTGTGCCTTTTACATATTAATAAAAGTGTCTTCTTGAAAAGTAATAAGTTATAGTGATGAAAATATTTCTCCTTTCCTAAACTTTCCTAGCTAGTTGTTCCAGTGATCAGATTTTGCTGATCCCTGGGCTTTGTATTTGGTTTCTGTGTTCCTCCATTTTCTTGTGTGGCCCGAGGTAGTTTCTTTACTCACCAGTGGGAGTGGGGAGTACTGAGCTGCTTGTTTGTCCTCAGAGGAGTGGTTAGAAGCAGCAACTAGTAATTTGTCGGCCATTTTGGGTCATTTCCTGTTTTTTCCAGCCCCTGCTATAAAGCACGCTTTGGCAGGCTTTTCTGGCATTAGAGAACTAGGCATAGCTCCTCGTGGTCCCCTGCAGAGTTCCTAAGCCAGCAGAGAGCAGAAAAAGCAACTTTCTTGATCATAAGTATTTTTTAAACTTTTTAGTTTGCATTTTTTGATCTTTTGAGCTTTTTGACTACTGTTTGTGCCTATATTACTGTTTTATTACCTTATTTTCCTGTTTTGTGAGCTTATATTGTTGATTGCACTTGTGGGCTAAAGTATTGCTTAAAAGTAACAAACAGGCTAATACACTCAAGTGTACCAGCCTTTGATAGCAATTTAGTCGAAAACAAAGCATTTACTGCATTTTTTTCTGTCTGTTTGCAAAAAAAAAAAAAAAAAAAATATTTCTCCTTTCCTAAACTTTCCTAGCTAGTTGTTCCAGTGATCAGATTTTGCTGATCCCTGGGCTTTGTATTTGGTTTCTGTGTTCCTCCATTTTCTTGTGTGGCCAGAGGTAGTTTCTTTACTCACCAGTGGGAGTGGGGAGTACTGAGCTGCTTGTTTGTCCTCAGAGGAGTGGTTAGAAGCAGCAACTAGTAATTTGTCGGCCATTTTGGGTCATTTCCTGTTTTTCCAGCCCCCTGCTATAAAGCAGCGTTAGCCAGCTTTAGCCTTGATTTAGCACGGAGCTGCTACCGTTGCACACTAGGGCAGCACCGGTTAATCAGATTTAAACTATTAGGGCTACCTAAAGTCCACTCTTCAAATTTTCCCTTAAAACTACCTTCCTCAAAGTATACTACTGTTCTATTTAGTGTATCCTACAACTATAAATTATCTCTACTTGACTCCCAAGTAGACTATTCTCTATCTGTATAGCGAAGCACTTGCTCCTACAGTACTTATCACCTCGATACAGCACTCTTGTTATAGAAAGTACCCCAAAAAAGCAAACCCCATTTCTCGGTCACCCACATCCCCCAGAACCTTTTCTTAAGTTTTTCTGTCTATTCCTTCTAGCATGTCGAGGGATCAGTTGCTAATGTCCTCTCCTGCTCAGCTGGTGAACCTGGGAATATTGAGGCAATGTTACAATTGCCTCATGCACACAGACAACCCTCTCCTCCTCCTCCCACAAAACACAAATACATGTGAGAGATGCAACTATACGGCCAAACTGGAGGCTGAGCTCTCTCAACATAGGACTGGCATGACCAGACAGGAGGAGAAGGTAACCACACACACTATAGACCCAGTCTCACATAATACCATCACAACCTCAAATCATACACATAAACACACAAAGACATACTCGGAGGCTCTGATCAAAAATCTACCAAAACAGCAGAGGCCACCAAAGCAGACACCCAAACAACTACCACCTCAGAACACAACACATGCAACACATAGACCACACAGTCAGAGTGTCAAGCAGTCACAGCCCTTAAGGCCAAACACAATGCCAGACACACTAGTCATTGGTGACTCCATAGTCAGACACACTGGCGTCCGCTCACCAGACTGAGTAAGGAGAAGGTCACAGTAAGCTGCCTGTCGGGTGCTAGAATCCGCCACATAACGCATGCACTCAGGTCTCTCAACAGCAGGTACAAGTCGACTCAATCATTGTCCACGCTGGTGTTAACGACCTGAGGCGTACCTCCTTGGACTACATGAAAAGAGACATAGAGGAGCTCTCTGATTATGTAGCCCAAGCAGGTATGACCCTGACCTTGAGCAGTATCCTACCTTCACCAAGAATGATGCCACAATACAGAGATAAGATGATCAGCTTTAACAATTGGCTTAAACTCTGGTGTCATTCAAAGGGGATCCAATGTCTGTCTGCCTGGGATGACATGCTGGACAAGCCACGCTGCTTCAAGGGGCGGCTTGCACTTGTCACCCTGGGATTCTGGATTTTGGCAAAGGCTCTTGCCAACCCCATAGTGCCTTTTTTAGGCAAGGCTCAAATTCTAAACCTACCACCCTAGAACAAAACAAAGAAAAAAAACTAAGGGTAATGCTGCTCAATGCCAGAAGTCTCAACCTCAAGATGCACGCACTCGAGGCCCTTCTCAGTATGGAGAACATCGATGTCTGTGCTGTGACAGAAACCTGGTTCAAGGTTCCTGAGAGCACCCCAGCACTATCAGGTTTTACCTCATATCATGCGTTCCGGCCCCAAAACCCGGACAATACCAAGAAAGGAGGAGGGTATCCATATTCATCAAGGACACCCACACCTCAAGATTGGTGGCATCGCACGATGCATCGGAAACCATCCAGGTGCAATTAACCATAGGCAAGATTGCTCTGCAATTTGTAGCATGTTACAGGCCACCCTCGCAAACTCAGGAACCTCATATGGCCTTCCTGAAAACACTGGAGGGATAAATGTATCTCCAAACACCATCATACTAGGTGACTTCAACTACCCTAATATAGACTGGGAACACTACTCAAGCCCAAACACTCTAGCCCAAAAGTTCCTGGAATTCATAAACTCAAATGCCATGGAACAACTAGTCACCATCCCACAAGAGGAGAAAACATACTTGATCTCATCATCACGAACATGGGAGCACAATGTTCAACGCCGAAGTATACCCCTCACTGGTGAGATCTGCTCACAAACTAATCTCGCTGGAGGTCCTCATCCCCCCCCCCCCCCAAATCAAAAAAACCACAGTAAAAAAATTCTCGCAAGCCGACTTCACACTTCTAAAGACTAGTGTGGTCTCCTTTAAGGCCCCTGAGCCGGCGGTTAACATTACTCAAACCGCTGAATCACTTACAAATGCCTTCTACCAGCACCTGCAGGCTGCATGGATCAGGCAATCCCAAGCAAAACAAAGACTCTTTGTACCAAAGGCAAGAGTCCAGTCTGGTGGACCCCAGCCATAAACAAACTCTACAACAAAAGGAGAAAGCTACTACAAGATAGAGCAAAATCCTTAAAAGGTAAGACACCGCTGATCACTATAAGTAAAAGCTAAGAGCTCTCATAAAATCATCCAAAGCTAATTTTGAGAAAAAATAGCTAAGGACTCTAAAGACAACCATAAGGCATTCTTTAGCTATGTCAGAAACCTAGGAGGAAACTCCCAGATATGCTCAGAATTAGTTCAAAATGATGTGAAGATTACTGATCCTACAGACATTGCCAACATACTGGCTGACAGGTTCAGTGCAAACTTCTCCCCCGCCCCTAAAGGAGATATATCTTTACCAAATGTTTGTCGCCCCGCAACATCTCTAACGCCCAGGTGAGAACTGCTCTCTCCAAGGCAAAGAACACAGCATCCATGGGACCTGATGGTGTCCCCGGCTGTGTGCTCCATGAACTCAACGAGGAATTAAACCCACAGTTAGGACAGCTGTTTAATCTTAGTCTCACCTCCGGATCATTACCCAGGAGTGGCGCACAGTGACTGTGGTCCCACTCCACAAAGGCGGTGCCTCCACCGACCCTGGAAATTACCGTCCCATTAGCTTGACAAGCCTTATCTGCAAAGCCATGGAGAGGATCATAATGGATCTCATAAATAAAGACATAGGGAACTTGCAGACTTTGGATCCAACCCAGTTTGGCTTTGTCAAAGGCAGATCATGCCTTTTAAACTTGGTTGACTTTTTGAAACAGTCACCAAGGCCATTGACGAGGAAAGGCAGTCCATACAGCCTACCTAGACCTGGCGAAGGCTTTTGATACAATACCTCACTCGGGTATCATTGAAAAACTCATCAACTTAAATGTAAACCCATACATTACAAGATGGGTTGCAAACTGGCTGAGTGACAGAACCCACAGGGTCAGAGTTGCTGGCGCCATGTCAGACTCAAAGCCTGTCACAAGTGGTGTCCCACAGGGCTCAGTCCTGGGCCCACTCTTGTTTGGCATCTACTTTTCTGAAGTACAAGCAAACACAGGAGGGTTATGGCTGACAAAGTTTGCAGATGACTGCAAACTGGGCGCCGTAGTTGAAAACACATCCAACACAGATATCCTTCAGAAGGGTCTCACAGAAACGGATAACTGGTGCCAGAGCCATGGCCTAAAGTTAAATGCCAAGAAATGCATAGTCATACCCTTCGGGAAAAATAAAGTTACCCCTAGCTACCATATAGGTGGCAATCCCCTGAACACAGAAGAAGTTATTAGGGACCTGGGAACCCAGGTTGACAGTAGCCTTTCATTCGACACTCATATTGCTAAATTAGTTAGGAAGACCTTCTACATTGCCCACCTTATCATGAAGGGATTCACATCTAGATCAAGGGAAGTCATAGTCTCCCTATAGTCATCACTCATCAGACCAATGATCGAGTACAATGCCCCATTCGGAATGATTCTGACCCGACACTTGCAGCAGCTAGAGAGGCCACAAAAGTTCCTCACCAAAAGGATAAAGGGTCTCAAAAATCTGTCTTATGCTGCCCGACTGAAAGAACTCCAGTTATATTCAGTTGCTTACCGCTTGCTCAGAGGTGACCTATGCCTGACATACAAGGCCATGTCAAACCCAGATTTGATGAACATGCTTCATCTCAAAAAATCTAGATCCCTCAGAGCCACAAGGGCGGGAGACTTAAACCTCGACACGGTTATTAATAGGGCGTGCTGGAGGGATAGATTCATCACCCAAAGACTCCCTATGCTGTGGAACAAAATCCCGGTTTATGTGAGGCAGAGCACCTCGCTGGCCTTGTTCAAGAGGAATCTTGACCAATGGATGGGAGATCGCAGATACACCCCAGGGGTTACCTCAGTGTCACTGCTCGACAGAGGCACAGCAAAATAATGGGCATAGTTTCTCCAAACTAAAGGGGTGGCGTAAGCCACAAAACTATGGGCTAGGCTTATAAATGCCCTCGGGCAGATAGCCTAGTATGAACCTATGAACCTATGAACCTATGACTGTTGCTTTTGTGCAAAAGAACTTCAATTCAAACTACAAATGCAGTAATGCACTTAAGACTGATCGACATTTGCCAAACACACCTCCTAATACTCTGTGCATGGGCCGGAGTGGCTGCCTCTTCACCCCACCCAGCAACATCTTTGCATAATTATATATAATTACAAAACTGGACATACACACGTGTGTGTGTGTGTGTGTGTGTGTGTGTGTGTGTGTGTGTGTGTATATATATATATATATATATATATATGTATATATATATATATATATATATATATGTATATATATGTATATAGATATATATATATATATATATATATATATATATATATATATATGGGTCTACCTTAGAAGATTGACAGACCATTTGATCAACATTCATTTGGTCGACAGCTCATTTGGTCGACAACCAGTATTCAAGGCACTTAACAGGGAATTGCCCCCCTCCCCAATGTTGTGCGACCCTGGAGTTGATATATATAGTTAGTGGGGTGTGGGGGGTGAAGCCCCCCACCTATTTTCATTTAAAACATAACAAATTCAACAAAAACTACACATTTTAAACGGAAATAGGTGGAGGGATTTGCCCCCCATACCCCCCATTGTGGGGGCTGTGCCCCCCGTACCCCCTCTAACTATATATATCAACTCCAGGGTCGCACAACATTGGGGAGGGGGGCAATTCCCTGTTAAGTGCCTTGAATACTGGTTGTCGACCAAATGAGCTGTCGACCAAATGAATGTCGATCAAATGGTCTGTCGATCTTCTAAGGTAGACCCATATATATATATATATATATATATATATATATATATATATATATATATATATGTATGTATGTGTGTGTGTGTATATTCATGTTTATATATGTGTGTGTGTATGTATATATATATATATATATATATATATATATATATATATATATATATATATATATGTGTGTGTGTGTGTGTGTGTGAGAGAGTCTGGTATTTGATCTAAATACACAGTTCCTAACCACATCTGACAGGCACAAAAGTGATCTAAGACTCACTTAGTCAAAACCCAGCATAACATAAAAAGCATAAACAAAAGAAACAAACTGTTTCCCACAATGGGGGGGGGGGCTTACTGTGCAGCCTCCCATGTGAGGGACATAACTTGTATATACTAACTCTATTTTATATATATATATATATATATATATATATATATATATATATATATAGAAAGACAGGTGTGTGCGTGTATGTAGGATTATAGGAAATAAAAGGAAATTGTACTTACCCTCATACTGAACCTCCATAAAAATGATCATGGTGATGCAGTATACATCATTTTTCCCTTGACAAAATGTCAATAGTATTGCTTTTATAAATGCTACATAAAGCTTTGGCAGACAATTGAAAATTATTTCACCTAAGCCAAGCTGAAACAATCTTCCTTTGTATTTTATGATCATGGAAAACAACATATAGGATTTTAAAATTATCATGGAGAAGCAATTTAAATCAGTTTGCTCGCAGTTTTAAAATTGCTTTTCTTTACAAGCTCCATGAGAAGCTCTGCCAAGCAATTGCAACTGAATTTGTATGACTGAGTGAAAAAAGATCACAGGGAAGTAATATACGACATTTTGTTCTGAATACAGCTGAAATTGATTTTACTAGAGCCATACTAAGACATTCATGATTTGCAGTTTATGATCATGGGAAAGCAAGATACATCATTTTGCTCTTGATAAAAAAGTTTTGAAAAATACATTGTTTCACAAGTGCTATCAGAAGCAATACTGAACAATCAACACAGATTCTCAGACTTATGAAGTATTTACCTAATTTATAAAAGAAATGTTGATTTCACAAGGATTGTCAGAAGCCCTAACAAATCACTGAAACTGATTTTACATGAGTCAAGGGAAAAAAAAGTACTAAACAACTTTAATAATTGTCTCTATAAATGGTATAATTCTATGGAAATTCAATGCACATCTGCATGGTGGGGATGCTTAAACTTCCTGCCTGCTTTACCAGGTGATTCTCAAAATTCCTGCCTGCTTTACTAGATGTGGCCTGAACTTTTCCACTAAGGGCTTCCAAATATAAGCTAGTTCACTTTCTACCCCATAGTGCCTTCTTAAAGCAGAGTCAGTCTTCTAGACCTTTTCACTTAAAAAAAAATCTTGTTTAGCCTGTGTCATCCTGACACTGCTCAGTACTAGGAGTCTTAATGAAAAAACAACCAACCAACCTTGAGTATTTTCTGACTGCTGAACACATAGACATTTGTGTAATTACTGAACCTTGGTTTTAGTATAATGAGAACATTCCTTTTTTGACTGAGTTTGTGCCTCTCATTCATTCAGACCCTCTGTGATGGCTGGAGTGTATCTGTATTCATCCACAATCCCATTAATTTATGTCAAGTTATATATTACAATAACATCAAATTCCTCAGTACCCTAGTAAAATATAAAAAGTCCCCCTTTCATATTATTGCCAACAACAGAATCTCTTCTATGTCTCCCACTAATCATGACCACTGTCTCAACTAGCGGAAGTCCCTATTGTGGAATATAATATAATATAATATAATATAATATAATATAATATAATATAATATAATTATCCTGGGTTACTTTAAGTACCCTTCCATTAACTAGCAAATGAATACAACCAACAACAAATATGTACAACAGCTTCCTAACTCTATTAATGCCAGTTCTCTTGAACAATTATGCCTTATCCTAGCAGAGGTTGCTGTAGCCTAACCTTTTTATTTCAAATACAGCACCTGCCTGCTCCACACCCAAAGCCTTGCACTCAATAGTTAATACTCCATACTTAAGTCAGATCCTCATCCTATCATATTTCTCTAAAGCAAACCTCCTAGCAATCCTGGATAACCAAACAAAATGCATAACCTCGCTGGCCTATCCCTCATGGAGAACCTAGAACAAAAGCACCTGTTTATACCACTGACTTCTAGTTTCACTTTAATTCCTGTACTGAAGCTTTCATCTCTATCCATCATAAATATGATGGCAAATTTAGGATTAAGCATTAATGGTGGAGCATCAGTAACAACAAAGTTTATCAAAAAAAGAGAAAAAACTTCAAATCCCTTTATTATAAAAGTAACATTTAATTGGTCTGCACTGAGGTCAAGTTAAGGTCAAATGTTGTATGGCCAATGTCCTGGCTTTGTGATGCAGGGGGATAAAGCCCAGACTTTGTCCCAAATGATCCAAGTTTGAATAGTGTCTCAAGTATTGGTAGAGCTGGGGTGGGAGGAATGAGAGAGGCACAGTCATAGCTTGACATGTCTACCCAGAGAGAGAGAATTGGTTACTCCCATTTGGTGGATCTTTTGTTCCATGATGGAAGCATGTGGCCATTTCCCAAAACAGGTAATTGGTCAAGGAGGGCCACCCAAGCCAGTAATAGTAGCTCCTTCAGGATGTATATGTGGGAGTGTGGCTACTCCTGTGGAAGGGCATAGGTGGCACTCTTGGAAATGCAGGTGCTCAAATCAACATCACAGGAGGAGCTAAAACGGTATAGAATCTCCCCTCATGGCTGCCTGGGTGACAGCCATGCCTTGATCATCTCATCCGATAGGGGAGCAAATGAGATCCAGTAGCTCTCATTCCAGTCAAGAATGAATTGGCACCAGAACTCCTGCCCCAAAGGGGAATAAATGGGCAGTTGATGCATCAGTTTATTGGTTAGCAGAAATGGTGATACAAATAAGATTTACAAAACAACTGAAAAGCCATATAGTAATAGAATGCCACCACCTGTTTCAAAAATATTCAGAACATCAGAAATAATACCCAGTACTGGAAAGAAATTATCTAAAAATGGTACAGCTTACTCTGATCCAGAGAATATCATTAATATGGACAAATGTAGTTCCAGTTTCTCCCTGTTCTCCATCATACATCCCACCTCCCCTATTATTAATTCTGAATGAGTCCTAAATGCTCTATTCAAAACTTAAAACACTAGCTCTTTTGGTCCTAATAACATACTAGTTTGTCTAAACCCAGCCTCATCGGTTTGCTTCTAAACCTATTCAATCAAAGTCTTTCCACTGGATATGTGACTGAAGCCTGGAGAGCAGTCATTATGAAGTACAGACCAAATCTGCTAAGTTGTGGTGTGCAATTTTAAACTCATAAATAATGAGACAGTTAGCCTGCAATCCCTCAATCTGAATCAAATTGGCTTTCTAAAGTAGAGGTCCCATCAACTGAATCTGGTGGACTTTTTTGGGGGGAGGGTGACCGAAACACTGGATGATGGCCAAACAGTCACAATGCCTACTTGGATTTAGCTATGACCTTTCATACTATCACATTCAGTTATTATTGAAAAGCTCTCTTGCATAAATAATAAACCCTATGTAACCCACTGGATATCAAACTAGCTATATGACAGAGCACACACAGTGAAGGTTGGTGGTACACTTTCCTGTAAAAGACCTGTCACTAGTGGCATCCCAGTGAACTCCATACTGGACCCCCGCTCTGATATCCAAGCTGACATCATGGGTCTATGGCTGACACAGTTTGCTGATGACTGCAGGTTTGTTGCTGTCATTAACTTTCCAAGTGATATATCCTGTATAAGGATATAAACTACACTAGTAACCAGTGTCACAACCATTAATTCAGGCTCAATGCTTAAAGCAGGAGAATAGTTGAGAAACAGGAATGCCCCTGCACCTACCACATAAAAAATAACCCGTTCAATAATGAAACCATTTTATGGATCAAGGCACATTCATGGATAATTAAATCTTATTTACCCACCATGTGTAAGTTAATTGTTAAGAAATCATGCTATTTGACCCAACCAATTACATGGCATATCCTCCGTGAGCAAGGAAATTATTGTTCCCCCTCTACTTATCCCTATTCAGGCCCATAACAGAATACAATGACCCTTTGGCATGTACCTGTCCAAACACATCACGTAACTAGAAAGACTACAGTACTTGCTAACCAAGAAAATGTCAGATATGAGCTCCTAAAGTTATGAAGACTGACTAAGAACTCTGTGACCTAACTCCATCTCCTATAGGCTGTCACATAGTGACCTCTGCTAGTCTTCAAGGCTGTGAAAGTCCTAGTTCTGTTTAACTTATTACATCTCAAAAAAAAAATGAAAACATATCCAATACCCATTCTAAGGACCTAAATTTACATCACAATAAAAACAGAACCTGTTAGCCCAACATATATAACTCTCAGAGGATTACTTACTTATTAAACAAACTTCCACTCCTTATCAAACAAACTATCCCCCTGCTCTCTTTAAACCAAATTCTGATGAGTATATATAATTATTTAGTAGAGAATGGACAAACTATACATCAGCACCCCGATTGCAGAACAATGTATGTGTGTGTGTGTGTGTGTGTGTGTGTGTGTGTGTGTGTGTGTGTGTGTCTGTGTCTGTGTGTGTATGTGCATCAGTGTGTTTATATTTCTGTCTGAGTGTTTAAGTGAATATGTGTATGAAAGCAGAAGAGACTGTGTGAGAGATCGAGAGAGTGTGAGACTAAACTTATGTGAGTGAATGCATGTATGAAAGCAGAATGGACTGTGTGTGTGTGTGAGAGAGAATGAAGAGTGAGAGCAATCTCTGGCAACAGCAGCGTCAGTTAAGAGGTTTCTGTACCTCTTCCATATCTCTCAACCTCTTGGCACAAGATATCTGGACACAGCCACAAATAATGGAGGACAAAGGGCCAAAAATAGGGAAAGATTTTAAATATTACTCTTATAAACTTACAAAGTTGCTAGAATAACAAGGTTTCAATTAGCATATATTCGCTGAAGGATATCAAGTCTGAAACTCCAGTGCCTCTCATTATTTAATCACTTCAATCCCCAGTGATTTGCTAGAAAACTACACATTTTATGAGGATGGGACCAAACATATGAGCCAAAAAGCTGGGCATTCTGCAAAAATGTAGACAGAGGTATGCCCTTGACTCTTAGCTCAAGCTATCTGAATAAATCTAAAATAAAGGGGGACATATTTTATTCGAATATTAGGACTTGAGTTACCTTGTATTTTCTGAAACAGAGGTGTAAGAGTGAGTGAGATTGACTACTGGCAGCAACAATAGTATAGCAATAACCCACGCCTGGGTGTGGGTAATGCGGGATTTACCCATGGTTGGCGTGGTTTGGTCCCGAGGGCCGAGGACCAAACAAAGACAACCGTGGGTAAATCCCACATTACCCACACCCAGAAGTGGGTTATTGCTATTATACTATGACATTATTTAAGAAAAGAAATAATCACTTTTCTTAAATAATGGCATTGTATAATGCCTCTTTGCTGCCCTTCCGCAACTGTCTGGTATCCGCGACAGTTCTGATGTACTGCGCATGCTTACGCAGTACATCAGAGCTGTGGCCAAAAGCAATGGAGAAAGCAAGATCTCCTTTGCTTTTTACTGTTTCGCTATGTTAAATGGGTTTAACATAGCGAGACAGGTTTAAAAAAAAGCAACGGAGAAAGCAGGATCTCCGTTGCTTTTTACACATTGTGTCGCTATGTTAAAAGAGTTTAACATAGCGAGACAGCTTTAAAAAAACCAACGGAGATCTCCGTTGCTTTTTTTAAACCTGTGTCGCTATGTTAAACTCTAACATAGCGAGACAGTGTTTTAAACGAGACTTATACTAATGTAAAAAGTCCGGGTGACCGGACCTTTTTCCATTAGTATAAGTCGATTTACAACGTGCACGCTGGCCAATCAGCGTGCACGTTTTGGAATATTAATGGGGGATCATGGTATAATAAAGAGGTTTGCATACCTCTGGACCTTTCAGTTCTGGGTAAAGCCTAAAATAAAGACCTAACAAGGGTTCAAAAATAGAAACAGACTTTAATTATAGCTCTTATAAAATTACAAATTGCTTAAATAAAAGGATTTGTGTTAGCATGAATTTTCTGAATAAAATTATAGTCTGAAACTCAAATGTATGCCATTATTTAGTAACTTCAATAGCCAATAACTGGGGAAAAAAAAACAAACCTTTTAGGTGTAAGGGACCAAAAATAAAGTAAATACCTGGGCATTTTTAAGTGATATATTTTGAATGTAAAATGCTTCCTCCAACACGATTATCATATACAATAGCAAGTTTGAAGCATTAGGCTGAGGAACTAGTTTACATCAAAAATATATAAAAAAATAGTAAAATAAATAAATAAAACACAACAATTTTTGCAGACAGTCCATTCTCCAAGCGCAATAATGCACTTTAGGGTGTGCGTGTGTGTGTTATTGTGGACATAACGCCCTTCTAGGGGTGTAGAGGCCTTCACACACCCTGTCAGACATGATTACTTGCTTAACACACACCTTGTGGGGCATTATTGCTTACGTAAATTCACCCCAGTGCTGTGTAATCAGGCCCTCATAGTTAGAGGAAATTACTATTGGGATTTACATTGTCTAGTTTTTTAATCTTCTTTTTCTTTTGGCTGCTCCCGTTAGGGGTCGCCACAGCGGATCATCTCTTTCCATTTCTTCCTGTTCTCTGCATCTTGCTCTGTCACACCAACCACCTGCATGTGTCCTCTCTCACCACATCCATAAACCTTATCTTAGACCTTCCTCTTACCTGGCAGCTTCCTAGCATCTTTTTCCCAATATACCCGGCATCCGTCCTCAGTAACATATGAACATATAATAGGAACATAGGGAAGCGATCTATAGCATTTTGCTCTTAATAAAAAAGCAAATTACATTGCTTTCACGAGCCTCGTCAAAAGTGTTAAATAAATGAAAGTGATTTTTACCAGAGTTTAGAAACATTGTTGGCTTCTAATTTAAGATTATATGGAAGCAGCACAGAGCATTTTGCTTTAAGTAAAACTATAAAAGTACACTGTTTTCAAAAGCACTTTCAGAAAGATTTAAGCAGTACAACATCAATGATGTTAAAAGGTTAGTTGACATGCACTGACAATGTACGGTTACCACCTGTCCCACTTTGCGAGGGACAGTCCCTCTTTAGGCAGTTGTGTCCTGACAAAAAATTGTAAAAATGGCAAATGCCCTGAGATTTTTAGGACAAAATTATTTCCTATAGTTTATGTAATAGTTGCATAAAACAGTTATTCTGTATCTAAAATACGTAAATGTTATAAGAAACAGAATAAGCAACTAAAATGCTACAAGAATAAGCTTTTATTTATGCAAACATTTTAAGTTCTAACTTTTGTACTGACCATACCTCTCAAGTGTACCTCATTCCGAGGAACGTACCTCATTTGGGGTCTTAAAAAGTTCATGTTCCTCGAAGTTCCTCAAAGTTCCACATTGAAAGAGTCAGTCACACATTCAGTGTTAGGAATTTTTTTAAGTGAAATCCATAGTAAATAGAAATTAATCATATTGATTAATTAAAGGATCTTCTTTATAAGTAAAACTAGCATATTTTAACCATCCTATGACCTTCCTAGCTGAAGTTGTTAGTAAGCCATTAGTATGTGTTCCACATTTTTCCCATTTGTTCCACATTATGAAGGCGATTTTCCTCATTTTGGAGATGGAAGGTTGAGAGCTATGGTACTGACCGTGGGTATGTGTCGGCCTGTAAAATCTGATGTTTGTACCAAAAATGTCCCACTTTGCCCATTTGAAAAGGTGGCAACCCTGTGACAATGTCAATAATGGTCTGCTTTGAGTTTGCTGATGACAAGTAATAAATGATACGCTCCTACCTGTGAACCTATATTATAGCATAAATTTCACACCATTTTCTACTTATTTTAATTAGCAAGAATATTAGCTGTTTTGACACATTCGCACTGATCTGTTTGGAATACCGCCGATCTGCAGATGGCGATGCTCACAATTACAGGCGCGGTACAGCTTTGTAGCTCTCATGTGTTTGTTGTATCGATAGCAATTGGAGGCAGGACTGCTGGTGTGTCAACTGTAGGTGCAGTTCATTCAATGTGTTCTGGTACCTAGAGCCGGTTTCTGTACTTCGGAATAATGCCTTTAGAAAATCTGGAAGAGGAGGGATTACCAAAAAATCCTGACCTGCGGATCGCACAACTCAAGTTCTTGTTAACCGTGGATAAACATCGGCAGGATGTAAAAGTGAAGACAGAGTTAATGGAAGCTGTTAAAGAAAACAGTGAGTGTTCTAATTTGCGGAAAGATCCTATCTGCATAGTCATGAGGCCTGACCGGAGCCTGCCGTTTGAGTAAAGTGTGCATGCCTGTCTCGGGAGTTTAATGAGACCTTAGGACCAACAACAGGGCAAGGGATGGGCGGTTGTGAGAAAGGGTACAAGCTCTGGGCATTTTAGAATCGTATTTGTGTAAAATAAAAGCAGTTATGCGTTGTTAATGTTGACATGTAGTCTAATAGATTTGTGTAAGTTTTTCATTACTTGATCTTTCAAGAAAGGACATTAAACTATCCCAGCTGATTACTTCTATGTTTTGCTGGTGAAGGTTGCTGGTGAAGGATATGTAAATTAAGAAATGTAAATAGCTTAAAATGTATTTTGCACATATTCCACTTTTATTGCAGTTTTCTTGAATACTGTTAAGTTCAGTGTACTTTAAGATGCTTGCTTGCTGTTAAAATAAGTACTGTTAAACTAAGCACAACTGGAATATCTGACTAAAGGTGTTGGAGGTATGTGTATTTTTTTTTTTAATGGAGATAGCAAGGCAGGAAGGGCAGTACTTTGTACACTGCATTACTTTCCACTTGATAGTGACATATGAACGGTGTTTACAAAATAACATTACTGGGTGAGATGCTGGTTACTTCCAAAACAAATCACATATAAGCTTTAGGTCATTGTATGAAGTAAAAACTAATTAAATGCATATATGTAGTACTTTACTGTAGCTTTTCCACTTTTGAATTGTCTGTTTTTTGGGGGGTTTTTTGTATTGTTAGTGGTTGAATAGGTTAGCTCTTATTTGTAGTCATTAAAATGATTAGGTGATGCAGACATTAACGTATGCATCTGAATATATGATAAAACTGGTTTTCTGTGCTGCCCACTCAATGCTATTTATGCATTTTTAAGTATTCTTTAAATGCAGTAAAAATGCTGCTCTCTTGGTTCATTTATAACTTTTGAGTGGTGGTTTTTAATGTCTGTTTCAGAAATCACTTGGATTATACTTGCTGTATATTAGAATTTGTGTTGTAGGCTGTGTCCATTGCTTTTTGTATTATTCCTTTTAACAATCTAGAGTGCTGATTGTTACATCAGTCAAAACTGCATATTATCGTTTTATCACCTTAGCCATTTCAATTTGATAATAAGCATGCCTTTTTTCATTCATCATCAAGAAGAATGCCCTGTACTAAAAAATATTACTGCCCTACTTTCCAGCAAGGGACCTCCATTCTAGTAACAGATTTGTACTACTCACAAGCAAGTCAAATGTTGCAGGAGAGTTGCTATACTCCCAATATGTCACTAAACTCTGTGGAGTAGTATCCCCACACAAATAAAACTCTACGACAAATTCAGTAGTTTTAAACCATTGCTTAAACAACATCTTAACTAATCTTGGTCCTGCACATGCTCATCACCAGGTTAAGATTTTGTGCTTGATGTGAGTGAGGCTTAAAGACATGCAGGTAGATGCGTGCGTGAATGGGTGTGCCTTCTTTGAAGGTTGAGCATCGGGCTGGCACCTCGGCACCATAAAAATCCACTGCCAATCTTTAGCGGACTGGAGTTCTGCTGTGGCGACCCCTAACAGGGAAAAGCCGAAAGACTTTTACTCTCCTTAAATAGAATACTCTCAACCTCTCACTGAAATGTCAAAACAGTTGTTGTGCACAACTGCTCCCTGCTCCCTGTACAATGTACTAAGTTGCATGTGGGCTTTCTCTTTAGTAACTTTTATCTCTGTAAAATCTTAAGATGTATAAATGTAAGTACTGCATGTTTAACTGCTGTATGTGTGTAAATAGAAATGCAACTCCTCTGTTTAACTGGAACTTAAGTATAATGGAGTGTAAACAAATGGAGCTTTTCTCCCCGGGCCTCCTCTAAAAATGGGTACTGTCCAGTCCGACTTTCCCTGTAAACAAAAATAAATAAATAATTTCTAAATGTGTTTAGTGGTGTAGAGAATTTTTTTTCTCGTCCTGGAAAAGTTAATCCAGGAAATTACCACTTTTTGTGTGGCAGAAAGCAGTGTTATGTTTGAGGCACAAAGGAATGCTGTATTATGAAAATTAAGGAATGAATAATTTGTTCTGCACTTGGGAGGGGGCGTGTAATGGGGTACTTACTGAACATTTTTTGTCCAAGTCAGTAGAAAATTCTTTATTGCTGAGTATTTTCCTTTGAGTTCGGATAGTTCATCACTTTTCACAAGCACATAGGATTACTAGCAGTGTGTATGTCAGAAATTGTTTATGTGATCTCTTATTAGAAAGGGCAGAACGATTTTAAATACATTTTTTTATTTTAAAGAATTTTTCTTTTCTGTATATGGTATGTTGGTGGACCATTAATTGAAGACCGAGCATTGTTGAAAATCTTGTTAAATTAGAAAAAAGCCTCCACATCACGTCTGGATTGCAGACTGGCTCACAGATAAGATACAGGAAGATAGGCTAGGGGAAGCCACCTCTACAAAAGGAACTGTCACTAGTGGGCTCCCACAGCGCACTGTGCTGGGGCTGCTCCTATTTGGCATCTGTTTCTCTGAAGAAAAAACAAATTCACTTGTCTATGGTTGACCAGGATTGCAGATGATTGCAAGCTGGTAGCAGTCACTGAATCCCACAGAAAGGTTTGTCCCACATAGTTTAAATCTAGGACTCTTCACACCAGTTACCCAAGTGCAAGTACAACATTGTGCCCTTTGGAAAACGGACTTCTGACTCCCCTAGGGAACTTATCACATTGATAATAAAACCTACTCCCCTAGGGAACTTATCACATTGATAATAAAACCTATTAAGAGTTCAGCTAGTAGTTGGGGATTTGTGAACTTGCATATCTAGGTCCAGAAATGTAATTGTTCCACTTTACTAATCAAAATAAAATTATCTACTTCTGAGAGTTAATAGGTGCATACTAGGCTAATGACCACACGTGTCTATTTAAGCCTAGCTGTGTATCGTAAATCTCTGACCAGTTATGGTACCCTTGTTAAGTGTAAGCAGGGGCTTGGGAGATGAACCGTGTGCAGCTGCCTGTTTGCATTAGAGACATGGGTGCCAAACCAGAGATGAATTTTCTGTTTCCCATCCAATTGTCCAAGTTGCAATTAAATTGGGTTATGGAGGAACTCTGTTGTTAAACGGCTGTCAGGAAAAAGTCACAATGAGAACCTTTTAGATTCCTAAGTATTTACTAGGTTAATGATCCGTGAGGATCTTCAGAAGTCTAGCCATGCATATTCAGTAAATTTATAGTCCTAGTATTTAAAGTACAATGAACCCAGAGCCCTTTGTAATATTTACGTAAGTAACCAAGGAGCAGGCAGACATTTGCATGTTACCCTTGCCCATAAGAGACAAGAACTGCCAATCCAGGTTGCAAGGGCTTCATCCCTATGAAGTTTATTTAGCACCTTTCTGACGTGAGAAAGGTGTTCAACAAGCCATTCTTTTTCTAGATCACAATGGTGGCACTCCATGTATTATCATTACTGTGATCTTGTTTTAAAGAAGGATTTTAATTTAACTGCCACCACTAAATTTACATTTTTTTTTCTTTTTTTCTTCTTTCATTACTGTCATTTTTACTGTTAACACTTGATTAGTGAAAAACTGTTTTTGGCATTGTCATGCTGAAATGTGTTACTGCTATTAACATCTGTAATTTAAGAATTTATTATATTGTAGATTGTGATTGAAAAAAAAAGATTTTTGTAATCAAACCACCTGCCATGTTACTACTAGTCAATAAATCTGCCAAAACGGGACTTTGTACAGTTGGCAATGTAACACTTCCTCCTTATAAAGGACTCCAGACACCGCATCTAGTGCACTGGGTACATTTGGGAAGAACCTCCTTCTGGAAGGGCATTGGAAGAATGGGAGTCATGCAGAGAGAGTGGAGAGTAACAAAAATGGTGCAGGTTCTGCACCAGAAGATATATTGAAATATGTTAGGGTTGATACATGTGCCACATAACAAGGGAGTGAGAGAAGTAGGATGACTCAACAGTGACATTGAGAAGCATCTGAAAAAACATATTATGTACAGCTGGAACATTTTGTATACATTTCTGGCTTCATTTGTATCTACATAAACTGTTTTAAGCAATTGTGACTGACAGGGTGTAGGAAATCTCCTTCTCCGAGTGTTCAAGTGACTCTAAAGGGCCTTTTTAAGCCTAGCCATGCTTCCCTGATATACTTGACAGGTTTTGATACCATTCAGATTCAGGGCGCATGGGTCATCAAGCATTTATAAGCTTCCTGTCTCTAATAGGGACATACGTGGCAAAAATTTAGGATTTCCTATCCACTGATTCAACTTGCATTTGAATAAGTGCAGGGAGGAACTGAGCTTCACATGGATGGGAAGCCTGTTCCAGAGAAAGACTAGTCTCCGAGTCGCATACTTGTCTCTGCAGCACATCTTATTTATGTTACAGACAAGGTTTAGATTTCCAGATCAGGCGTTTCTAATGCCTTTTGTTTTGCAGATATGCAAAAGGTCCGTAAGAACTGTATCTGAGGATGCTTTGAAGGTCAGGCATCGACTTTCAATAGTTTTTAGGAGACAAGAGTGAAAGAATAAGGCCTTGAAGAGGTCAACATAGGAAATGTCTACTCCCATGTACAGTTTTTGTGAGGAACTTCTGTCTGCTACAGTTGTATATGCCTGGTTAGGTACATGCCAAAGGGGGCATTGTACTCAGCGATTGGTCTAATGAGGTTCAAGTATAATGGAACAATGTCTTCGGACTTGTTTGCCATATCCTTGCTTATAAGTTGCACAGTGTAGCGTGATTTCCCAAATCAAGTCTTGCAAGTATATTATCAGTGCAGTAATTTCCTGAGGTGGTTGTCCTTCTGACAGATATTATGCACTCTGGCACCAGTTATTAGTTTGTGTCAGGCTTTCTTGGAGGATGTTTGGTGTCTGTAGGAATTCTGTGACTGTCTAGTTTACAATAATCTGTGAACCTGGTCAGCCAGAGGCCTTCAACATTGTTGCCTTTACTTCAGAGAAGTAGATGCCAAAAAGTTGCGTTCCCAACACTGAGCCCTGAGGGACTCCACTAGTGACTGGCCTTTTTGTTGAGGTAGACTCATCTCTCCTGATTTCTTCTATCCTATCTGATAAACCAGTTGACTATCCAGCAGGTGATGTAGAGGATTGTTTCCAGTTTTATGAGCATGTCCGAGTGTGGTATTGTCAAATGCTTTGACCAGGTTGAGGAAGGCAACATGTAAAGTTTTGCCCTTGTTCATTGTTCTGGTGACCTTATCAAAGAAGTCCACCAGGCTGAGTAGGCATGATCTGTACTTGAAGAAGCCAGACTGGGTTGGATTTAATAAATTTGAAACTGCCTTGTGTGAGGATTGAAATCACAGCATTGACATTAAAACTGACACCCTGCATTAACAAGGTTCCATGATAAGAAAAAGTATAATTGATCAGTGTGTAAGAAATTCCCTATTAAGTGGAATAAATTAACATTTCAAATAATGAGAAGTGAGTGGAATCCATTTAGGAAGAACATTTCAAGGTACAAGACTATACTAGTAAGAAGTACAATGTATAATAAAGCCTCTTCAGACATCTTAACAGGTTTATGATCCTAGCACAGGGAATGCTGGTTTGTATGTTAATTTTAATTCTGCTGCAATTTATTCATTACACTGTTGATAATAATATTTTTTCTAATTTTTTATTTATTTTTTTTTTTTGCTAACAATACTTCAAGTTTAACAAATTGTATCTTGGAGATTTGCTTCAGCAAAGGAGAAAGTCCATATATTATCTTGAAAGATGTGTATGCTGCAGTTGTACGTATAAGAAATAATTTAGCAGAAGGCCACAATTGCCTCACCAATTTGAAGATTTTGCAGTGTTTCTGAAATATAGAGGAACACACTTATCCCAGCTATCAAAGGTAGAAATCCTTTGAGGTTCCATATTATCGCCCCCATTAGTTTGTCGAGCTTAATCGGGGAAAGTGTTTTTTTTACATAACTTTAATATTACTTTTTACAAATTCGAATTGAGAAGTTGTTTGACATTAGCCAACAGGGGTTTGTTTCGGGAAGGTCATGTCTTAAGTAATCTAGTGGATTTTTATACTAATATGGTAGATTCAATTGAGTAGGGCCTGCCAGTGGAAGTCCTGTATCTGGATTTATCTAAGATTTTTAATAAATATCTCTTAGCAAAGTTGTAGAACTGGTGAAAGTATCAATAAGTATAATGCCATGTGGGTTGAACGATTACTTTCAAAATGGAAAGTAGATGCTAAGAATTATTGTTAAAAGTTGGTATTCCCCATGGTTCTGTGTTGGTACCTTTTTTGTCTTTTACTTATGGGTCAGCAAGTGTGTGAACAACACAAAAATTGGTATGGTAGTGAGAAGTTGATCAGCGGAGCTTGCATAACTTTGTAGATAAACTTCATAATTGGTCAAATAATTTATGCTGCATTTTGGTCAGGGAGAACGGCAGACATTTTTGTGCAATCGATTAAGAAATCATTCAGAAGCAAGCTTTGTTCAAAGATTTCGATACAACTGTAGATGATGCTCATGTTACTTTGTTTTGAGGAAGTGCCATGGTGTAATGATTCAGTTAGTAGAAGGGATGCGACTGTATATTCCCTTGTATATTGCTCTGATTAGGCTACACATTGAATTTGGAGAGTGTGCCTGTATAATTTAACAGTTAGAAAGGGATTTGGAAAACATATACTGGACAGATCGTTACAGTTTGCCATTTAGCGTATAAAGGTAGATTTGAGCTCTCCCATTTTATAATTTTGTCAGCGATGATATTATGATTTATAAATGTTTAACAATGAAGTTCTGTTACTAGTTTTTTGGGGGATAACATTTACTTGTCATTGAAGAAATATTACGATTATGAATTAATTTCTGGCTTTGCTAGTTGGCTTACTCCTAATGATGTATAGAGCTGGCAAATTTTTTAAATCTTTGCCAGTTTCAGTTAGACGTGCACCATCACTATCACTTAGATAACAGGTTTGGGGGTTCTATACATAATTCATTCCAACTTCAAACTCCACAGTAGCCTTTCTTGACTTTGTTTACTTTTCTCTCCACATCTAACATTTTTCAGAGATTGAAAAATCTGTGTATTTCTGTAGCAGCCTTGCTGAGAAGATTACAGAACTGGATGATAGTGTAATTAAAGGATATGTGGATAAGAGTATATAATAGTATTGAAGTGTAAGAAGTAGGTTATTGTATGCTACATGGGTTACGAATACTTGTTACACCAATGAGAGCACTGGAAAGAATGGGTTAGGGGTGGAGACAGAGCTGAAGAACCCACAACTAGTTCATCTTAAAACTAAACAAGTCTGCATTGTACCACAACTCTCACTTAGTGACAAAAAGAAGGTGTTAGTGTTCTATTCCTTTCTAAACAGCATTAAAGAAATCAATACATTTTTTGATAGTCAGTAAAACAAATCATTAATAAGCCATCTCTTCAGTTTATTCAGCTGCAGTTCATTTAATTCCGGTCTAAAAATCCATCCTTGGATTGCTTGTACAAATTAGATGCTTGGTGAGGTAAAAAATGGCTAGCATGTTCTTTTCCTCCTTAAGTAACATGGTTAAATTTACTGATTTGTTTTGAATGCTGCTTAACCTTTCGCCTTCATATTTTACGCATAAGTGCCTGCATACTCATAGACCTAAAAATCCTTGTAGATTGATATAGCCCCACTCTGCTCACAAATCCCACCCGCCCTCACTAGTGCTAAATTTAAGCCCAATAACCCCCCCCCCCCCACCTCCGACAACCTATCACAGACAATCCCACACCTCCATATAATAATAACAGTACTGTATAAATAGGTATGGGTTATGCAGTGATATAGTCATTCCACTATTTAATTTTGTGACCAAAGTTTAGCAGGTATAAGTGTATTAAAATGCAGCCTTCACCCTAAATTTATAGGATTGCTATAAAATTAATTCAGTAGGTAGGATGTGAGCAGGTTAGTTCAGTAAGCAGTCCCCTGCTGGTAGTTGTTAGGTCTGTATATATAGATGTTCAGAAAGTAAATTATCCTGTGATAGTGTTATCAGCACCTCATTTTCATTTTGCAGTGTTTCATCTAATTTTTTTGCAGAAGAAAACTAGGTAGCTGGGCAGCTGGAGTGATTCGTAGTTCTAAATTGTATTGTTTTCACTGAGCAAATTTTACTTGGGATTTGCATTTTGAGTCTTTTATGTCACACAATTTCTTAGTTCAGGTAGTTCTCTGAAAATGCTGTTGGATGGATAGAATACATGAGGTGAACATAATCCAAGAAACTGTGTCAAATACAGGTGTGCATTGTCCTTTTTGAACATTTTTGTTGCTGTTGAAAGTACACATACCATCCATGTTTACCTCAGAACTGGCACACACAAATTAGGAAGTTCATCCTCTTTTCTATGATATGGTAAAGGAAACTCTACTGAAATAAACGGCCTTTTTGTTAGCACAAATTAAGAAAATGGCTTTAATAGTTTTTGACTGTATTAACACCACAGGATACATGAAAAAATGGTGGTGATACAACAGGAGTCCAAAAATGAGTGGCACAACGAGTAGTACTGTCATGTTGTAGCAAGAGATTTCTTAATTTTGAATCTCTGCTGGAATGTCTTTTTTTGGATGTCTGTATATCCTAGCTGCATCCCCCTGGGCTTTGTCTGAATACTCCAGATTCCTCCTAAAGACATGCAGTCAGCGAATTGGCATTTTCCTAGCCGCCCATAGGTGTGTGAGTGAGAGTGCATTCTGTGAGGGACTGGCACCCTGTCCAGTGTCTGATTCACTGCTTTGTGCCCACTGTAGTTCCACCTTCCCTGCAACTCTGTAAAACATAAAGCAGGTTATTGTAGAATGGATAGAATAAAAAAAAATATATAAATTTACTATTAGTATAATGAATAATTCACGTTTGAAGCTGTAAAATCAGTAAACTATAGAATAGGAAAAGGAGTAACTGCACCATGTGCTTATGATATCGAGCATCTAATCCAAAACGTATGCATCAGTAAGAATTAAGTATACTGGCCATCCAAAGAGCAAGTCACTTAGCATTGGTAAACTGTGTAACAAAAAAAAATATTGCACCACTTAAAAACCATCTCTTAATTTTCTGTAAACAAATTATGTTTAAAACAGAAGAAAAAAAAGGTAGTGTATACTAACCTGATCAGATTAAGATACTGAAAGTAGACCAAAAGCGTAAAAACATCCATAAAGTGATGGAATACTAAACGGGGAAAATGGTGAATGCAGCAAACTGGAGAATTTTAAGTAACCTATTACTCAATTACTCAATGCTATGTTAACCTCCAGGTAGCCTAACAAACAAATTCTGTGCCAGCTTAAAAAAAAAATCTGATGATAGGAGTAGTATACCCCTGTCTGGTAAGGATGAGCCTCCTTCACTGTTGTGGAGAAAATGGTATCCATTGCATAAGAAAATCTGGAATACTACATTTTGTATTTCTACCAGTTTTCTACATGATGTAAAAATTAGTCCACTAGAATCCTTACTTATTTTTTACAGTAAATTCATTACTGTGTATTTTGATTACTCCCAACTTTTTCATTTTCAAAACAGTTTAGTTGTTTCTAAAGCTGTGAAGCAGATGGGTATATTGTTGAGAAATACAACTGTAAGAGAAGGACAGTACTTTAATACATTTGTATAAAACATTTATTAGTGCAATTTTGGAGTAGAATGATGCTCTATTTATAATATTGAGGAATTGAATAGGTCGGAAGTTCAGAGAGAGTTTCCCAAAATAATTTTGTCTTTATCTGATATGAATTACTTTAAAAGATGTAAAAAGCTGGATTTGTTTACAATATATTATTGTTATTTTGGAGGAAAACTGATGTTAGCCTATAATGCATTACATTTCTAAAATATGTTATTAACCTCTCTGAATTTGAATATTAATAATAATTTGAGGACATGCAAACATGCAAATTATTCATATAAGATTACAGAATGTAGTACACTAATAAGAGGATAGTTTGTGACACACAAGATCCCACTGTTATGGAATAAATTGCCATTATACAGACACAGTTCTGTGACAAGGCATTTAAGGAAAATCTTGATATATGGATGGGAGGTTGGGTGTATGAACTAACATTTTTTGAGTTCATGTTCCTTGACGGCCATAGGCCCTTAACACCGTTTAGAGAATGGGCAACCTGTGCATTGCCATTCTGATTCAGCAGGGTGTTAATGTACAGGTAATTCCTGCTGAAAAACGAGTCTACGCTGCACGGCAACGTATTAAGCTGCCTTGTAGCTTGGACCATAAACCTTGCCTGTGATATAAATAGGACCTGCTAGAGAGGTAGATATGCATCCCAGAGACTACCCTGTCTATGGAACAGGCTCCTCAACTATGTGAAACAGAGGTCCTCCCTAAACCAATGCAAGTGCAACTTGGGCAGTTGGATGGGAAACCGGAACTTCATCTCTGGTTTGGCACCTATGTCTCTAATGACACAGGCAACCTGTAAATGGTTCATCTCCTAGGCCCATGCTTGCACTTTATCAGAACTTGTAAGATATTTGGGATGCATAGCTAGGCTTAAAAAGGCCCTTGTGGTTGTTAGACTAGTAAACACCTATGAACATATGAGCTAACAGCAGCCAATATTTTACACTCTCTAAACGGTTTTGCTGTTTTGCGAATGCAAAATTAAAACAAACAAATAAAAACTTACAAAAGTGTGTGTGTGTGTGTGTGTGTGTGTGAGAGAGAGAGAGAGAGCAAGACAGTGATTAGTTTATGCACGACTTTTACAATTAGGAGGTATGCATACCTCTCAAACTGTTAGCTCAACAAATCTGGACAAAGCCTAAAATAGTGTGGAGCAAAGGCTCACAAATAGGGACAGATTTTAAATATTGCTCTTGGGGAAACTACAAAGTTGATGTAATAACAGTAATTATGTCAACATGTATTTTCTGAAGCATATGAAAATCTGAAACTAATGTGTAACTCGTAGCTTCAACCCCCAATGATTTGCCTTCAGACCACAAATTTTATGAGAAACAGACCAAAAAAGAGCAGAAAAACTGGACACACTGCAAAAATCTGGGCAATTGACAGGTATGGAGATATGAAACTTTTTTTTTTTCTTTCTCTCTCAAAAATTGTTTCTTTTTCTTTCTCTCTCAAAAATTGTTCCTTTTTCAAATGCAGTTGATTAAATTCCATAGTATTTGTATATAACATCGTAAATAACTATGTGCACTGTTTATATCAGCCTGACACTATAACAGAAATCCATATTTACAATTACTTTATAGCTATAACAGTCCTGTTATCAGAGTGTATCTGTTCTATTATTGTAAAGTGTCCGTCAATGGTGAGACTTTTTTCCATGGATTGTTAATAAATAGCTTAGGATGAATCCTTTAATTCTTCCAACAATGCTGTGGTCTTCAGTAGGCTATAGAAGTCTTCCAAAGTCAGTATTGTGCTTGTATTCCATCTTCTTGTTGTACACTTCAATTGCAAGTATTGTCCAAACTAGATATATATTTGATTCATTCAAATGAGGACATTCGTACACATTTAATAATACTAGAGCTTTAGATAAGTTAAACGATTCCTTAAATAATTCTTTTAAAAGTTTTTAATACCATTCCAAAATGGCTTAATTTTAACACAGTCGAAAAAAAATGTGATTCCAGTCTGCATTGTGTATTTGCTCACACCTCCAACATATTCCCTTTGTGGAAAAATTAATTTTAGTAATTCTGTCTGGAGTGAAGAATGCCCTGTGCAAGCGTTTCCATTTAAAAACTTTCCAGTATTGTGTAAAGGATGTAAAGTTTTATTGATAATAAAATATTTGATTTAATTTCTTCAGTTAGCTGTAATGAGTGCCCTTTTGTTGTATTATTCCAATATAAGGATTTGGGTGTTTTATAATTTATCAGTATCTTGTAAAATTTCGAAATACTATTTCCCATGTCATAGTCATTATATATGATTTCATGTAGGTATTTTGTAAGTTTAGATATTTCTTTAAATGAAGAATTGGTAATTATTCTGCATAAATCTTGCGAATACGTCAGAATGCTTTGCATAGTTAGCCAATCTTGTTGTGGAATTTTGTATGTTTCTCTTGTTTGCATATCCAGAACTTTTAGTTCTTTGATACATTGAAACCAACAAACAAATCCTTTCTGTTCCCAGGAATTAATTATTTCTCTGTATATTTTATGTGGATAGCTCTTTGTAACTATGAATGGTGTTAAAAGATCAAACCAGATTTTTAAATCTATATTTGCAGTAATAATTTTCCTAAATGAGTCAGTGCAATTAATCATACGAGTTTTAGTGGGCTTAGTTATGTTATATTGCATACTAATACATATGTGCGTTACAGTCAGTAATTCTTTCCAATTTGCAGAATAATTTGGACTTCTCTAATCTGAGACTGTTTTAGATATTGATGCTTTTATAGTTTCTGTGTCAGGAAAGTTTAATCCTCCCTGTTTCCATGGTCTGATATGATGTATTAAAGCTATTCTGTTTCTTTTGGGAAACCATAAAAATTTTATTAGGTATGAGTTTATTTCTTTGAGTATATTCCTTTCTGGTAATAGTTGTATTGCAAAAGCTATATATAGAATCTTGGGTAGTAAAACCATTTTTATTAACTGTAGTCTCACTTCAAATGTTAATATTATTTTGTTCCACTTATCCACAGAAATTTTAATTGTATTGATGATGATATTGTAGTTTTTTGAGACTAATTCATTATTATCCTTACATAACTCAATTCCTAGATATTTTAAGGTAGATTCTTGTTTCCCTATAATGTGATTCCCCTTTGTCTGCAATTCTTTTTTTTTTTTATTTAAAAATAAAAATTTTGATTTATTGAAATGGAGTCCTGAAGTCCTGTAAAATGTGTCAATTAAAATATCTAATTCTTCTAATGTCTCTCTTGTATTGCATAATTAACATATCTACTTTTTTTAATGTCTCTCTTGTATTGGATAATGTTAATAATATATAATCAGCAAAGAGCATTACTTTAGAACTGTATTGTTCATAAACATCTACTCCCATCTACTCCTTTGATTTTTGTATTTTTAAGTATTGAATCTGCCAATATTTCAATAGCCAAAGCAAATAGAATCTGTGACATGGAATATTTGTTTAGTACCCTTTGTTATATGTATAGATTCAAAGATGAAAGGACCTAGCTTAACATATGCTAAATTTATTTGTATATATATTCTTTAGTAGATGAACAAAGGAAAGAGGGAATTCAGATAACACCAGAATTTTTAATAAATAGTCCCAATTTAGGGAAATCAAATGCTTTCTCTCTCTATCTAAGCCAATTATGAGTTTCTTTATTTTCTTTAGTAATCTATAAGATAAATTATCCTGTTAATGTCGTGTGTGTCTGATATCTAAATCCAGTTTGATCATTATTTATTGTTTCGGATAGTGGTATTTTCATTCTGTTAATATTGTCATAAATATCTTGTAGTCATTATTTAATAGATTATTTAGACTATTTTTTGTTTTATTGTGACTATTAAAACATTTTCCTCTGATAATTATAAAGTATATGTTTGAGCTTTTAAAGGAAATTATCAGTTTTAAAGTAATGTTTTGGTCAGGCACACTAAAATGTTTTTGTGAAATAAATTTAAATTAATAAATGTTAACAAAACTTAAGATCCGCACTAGCCATGGAATGAAAATCATTTCTAATCTATGGATAAACCTAAGTCCATCAGATTATCACTCATACCTTGACAATCCAGAACATCTGAGCTCCATACATTTAATTATCATCATATGGAGAATATTTGTAGTAGGAATAAGCAATATTTATACTAGCCATGGAATGAAAATCATTTCTAATCTATGGATAAACCTAAGTCCATCAGATTATCACTCATACCTTGACAATCCAGAACATCTGAGCTCCATAAATTTAATTATCATCATATGGAGAATATTTGTAGTAGGAATAAGCAATATTTATATTATTTTGAACAGATATAGTACTATTGTAGATTAGACAGAATTCTAATACAATATAAATGTTTACTTATTGTATAAGCAATGATGCACAAAGCCAGTGCATTTCTTTGTGCCGTTCCCAAGCCCGGATAAATGGGGAGGGTTGCGTCAGGAAGGGCATCTGGCATAAAACTTGGCCAAATCATTCATGCGGACACCAGTAAATTATTTACATACTTGCTCGGTCGTGGACCGGGTTAACAACGACCGCCACCAGTACTGTTAGCCAACAGGGTGCTGGCGGAAATTGGGCTACTGTTGGTTGAAGGAGAAGAGGAGGGGAAGGTATGGCCGAAGGCAGGAAGAGAGGGGAGAGGCTAGGATTATGGTAGTAAGGGTCGGAACTTTGAATGTTGGCAGTATGACTGGTATAGGGCGAGAGCTAGCTGATATGATGGACCGAAGGAAGGTTTGTATATTGTGTGTGCAAGAGACCAGATAGAAGAGGAGTAAGGCTAGGTGTATCGGAGGTGGTTTCAAATTGTTTTGTCATGGTGTGGATGGGAGGAGAAATGGCGTAGGAGTTATCCTGAAGGAACAGTATGCTAAGACTGTTTTGGAGGTGAAAAGAGTGTCGGATAGAGTGATGTTTTATGAAGCTGGAAATTGATGGTGTAATGATAGTGCATATGCTCCACAAGTTTGGTGTGCGATGGACTAGAAAGAAAAATTTTGGAGTGAGTTGGATGAAGTGGTGACCCGAGAGAGAGAGTGGTGATTGGAGCAGATTTCAATGGGCGTGTTGGTGAAGTGAACAGTGGGGATGAGGAAGTGATGGGTAGGTATGGTGTTTAAAGGAATGTAGAAGGTCAGATGGTAGTGGATTGTGCAAAAAGGATGGACATGACTGTGGTGAATACGTATTTTAACAAGAGGGAGGAGCATAGGGTGACATACAAGAGTGGAGGAAGATGCACACAGGTGGATTATTATCTTATGTAGAAGGGCCAGTTTGAAGGAGATTGGAGACTGTAAAGTGGTGACCGGGGAAAGTTAGGCAGCATAGGATGGTGGCTTGTAAGATGACGTTGGTGATCAAGAAGAGGAGGAAGAGGAGTGTGAGGGCAGCACCAAGGATCAAATGGTGGAAATTGAAAAAGGGTAATTGTGAGGTGGAGTTCAGGGAAGAGTTAAGACAGGCACTGGGTGGCAGTGAAGAGTTACCAAATAGCTGGGTAACTACAGCAGAGCTAGTAAGGGAGACAGCTAGAAAGGTGCTTAGTATGACATCTGGACAGAGGAAGGATGACAAGGAGACATGGTGGTGGAATGAGGAAGTACAGAAGAGTATACAGAGAGGTTGGCAAAGAAGTGGGATTGTCAGAGAGATGAAGAAAGTAGACAGGAGTATAAGGAGATGAGGTGCATGGCAAAGAGAGAGGTGGCGAAGGATAAGGCATATGAAGAGTTGTATGAAAGGTTGGACACTAAGGAGGGCGAAAACGACCTGTACCAATTGGCTAGACAGAGGGACCGATCTAGGAAAGATGTGCAGCAGGTAAAGGTGATAAAGGATAATGAGGGAAACATACTTACAAGCGAGGAGAGTGTATTGAGCAAATGGAAAGAGTGCTTTGAGGGGTTGATGAATGAGAGGGAGAGAAGGTTGGATGATGTGGGGATAGTAACTCATGAAGTGCAATGGATTAGAAAGGAGGAAGTAAGGATAGCTATGAAGAGGATGAAGAATGGAAAGGCTGTTGGTCCAGATGACATACCTGTGGAAGCATGGCGGTGTTGTTCAGGTGAAATGGCGGTGGAGTTGTTTTTAACCAGATTGTTTGTTTAATGAAATTTTGGAACGTGAGAGGATGCCTGAGGAATGGAGAAAGTGTTTTGGTACTGATTTTAAGAATAAGGGTGATGTGCAGAGCTGTAGTAACTATAGAGGGATTAAATTGATCAGTCACAACATGAAGTTATGGAAAAGAGTAGTGGAGGTTAGGTTAAGAAGGGTGTAATTTAGTGATCAGCAGTATGGTTTCATGCCGGGAAAGAGCACAACAGATGCAGTGTTTGCTCTGAGAGTGTTGATGAAGTACAGAGAAGGTCAGAAGGAGTTGCTTTGTGTTTTTGTACACTTAGGGAAAGCATATGACCGGGTGCCTAGAGAGGAGTTGTGGTATTGTATGAGGGAGTCGGGAGTGTCATAGAAGTATGTAAGAGTGGTACAGGATATGTACGAGGATAGTGTGATATCAGTGAGGTCTGCGGTGGGAGTGACAGATGCGTTTAAGGTGAAGGTGGGATTACATCAAGGATCAGCTCTGAGCCCTTTCTTATTTGCAATGGTGATGGACAGGTTGACAGACTAGATCAGACAGGAGTCCCCATGAACTATGATGTTTGCAGATTACATTGTGATCTGTAGTGCGAGTAAGGAACAGGTGGAGGAGACCCTGGAGAGATGGAGATATGCTCTAGAGAGAAGAGGAATGAAGGTGAACAGGACTAAGACATAATATATGTGTGTGAATGAGAGAGAGGATAGAGGAATGGTGAGGATGCAAGGAGTAGAGGTGGCAAAGGTGGATGAGTTTAAATACTTGGGATTAGTAGTTCAGAGTAATGGTGAGTGTGGAAGAGAGGTGAAGAAGAGAGTATAGGCAGGATGGAGTGGGTGGAGGAGAGTGTCAGGAGTGATTTGTGACAGACTAATACCAGTAAGAGTGAAAGGGAAGGTCTACAAGAGGGTAAATGTTATATGGGTTGGAGACAGTGGCACTGACAAAAAAGGCAGGAGTTAGAGCTGGATGTGGCAGAGTTAAAGACATTAAGATTTGAGAGCTGGATGTGGCAGAGTTAAAGACATTAAGATTTGCACTGGGTGTGATGAGGGTGGACAGGATTAGGAATAAGTATATTAGAGGGTCAGCCCAGGTTGGAAGGTTTGGAGACCAAGCCAGAGAGACAAGATTACGTTGGTTTGGACATGTGCTGAGGAGGGATGCTGAGTATATTGGGGAAAAAGATGCTAAGGATGAAGCTACCAGGTAACCAAAAAAGAGGAGGGCCTAAGATAAGGTTTATGGATGTGGTGAGGGAGGACATGCAGGTGGTTGGTGTGACGGAACAAGATGCAGAGGACAGGAAGAAATGGAAACGGATGATCTGCTGTGGCGACCCCTAACGGGAACAGGGAACAGCCGAAAAAAGATGATGACTTATTGTATAAGCAATTATTTACTTGAAAGATAGATGACAAGCAATTCAGTCATAGTAAAGTAGAATGTATCATCAGTGGTGGCTGGTGACTTCAAATCAAAGGGGGGGGGCTGCAGGAGACAGCTGAATGAGTGGGGCCAATGGGAAGGGGTGTGACCAACTAGAAAGGGGAGGGGCTATGCTCAAAACCACAAAAACTAACTAAAAACGCTGCCCTGGGTGCCAAACCATCATTATGAGAGCCCTGGGTGCCAAACCATCATTATGAGAGTCCAATCAAGACAAAATGAAGTGTAGAAGAATACAAATATTTCAATGCATTGGCTGCATGACAGCTTACTTAATATCTAGATGGAAACAAAAAGGTTGTGAGGCATGAAAAAATAAATTACTTTTTAAATACATTACTGGAATGCCAGTCAAAATCAAGTATAAGAAAAACAAGCAGCACTCAACTCAAACCACTTCTTGCACTGCAGTTCTAATTATAATTTATATTCAGCTTTATTAAAGTACTAAGTAACACGCTGAATGTAGAAATCTCTGTGATGCCCCCACTTGTAAAAATGTTTCTTATCCAAAAAAAGACCTGCTGCCTGACAACTATCTACTTGTTCCATTGGGAAAGCATGATCAAAAGTATAAAATGAAAAGCAAACAAGAAACAAGCTCAAGATACATTGCTTAAAGGATTACTGTACAGGTTATGAACCACACGATTGGCATTCTGTTTAGTTTACGGGTAAAGCCTGCAGAGATGACTGGAAGTCTCCAACAAGTGTAATGAGCTTCTTAAAATAATGTAATCCTGTCCTTTATTACAAATACTGTCATATGCATTTCAATACCCAAGGCTTATACATTATCTAGTTAAGTATTCTCTACATGGCAACAACAAAGGCTTTCAATGTTGGCAGTTCTTTAATAGTATGCTTATTAAAGCTTACTTGCACCTTACGATCTCAGACAAGCTTACCTGATGGTCATTGAAGTATTGCTACTTAAACACAGAGCAACAGGCACTTTCTGAGTAATAATAAACATAAATCAACAGTATAAAAACATGACAAACCTGAACATTCTGCAAAATCAAGGACAGAATAAAAGTAGTACTTGTGTCTGCCTTGGATGGGGGGATACTCTGCACATTTACATTGCATAACTGCTCCTTGCCTTGCTTGGACAAATCCAGAGTCACACTACATGAGACAGTGGGGTGCAACAAGTATGTCACAATTTGAAATGTCTTTGGCTGACTGTAATGGCCCTGACACATTTGTCATACCTCTCAACCTCAGAGCAAGAAATCTGGACAAAGCCATACATAGAAGTGGGACAAGGCCCAAAATAAGGACAATTTTAAATATTGCTCTTATAAACTTAGAAAGGTAATAGAGTAGTAGGTCTTGCATTAGTATGAATTTCTGAAGGGTATGAAATCTGAAACACAAATGTCTGTCATTTATTTTCTAACTTCAGTCTTTAATGATTTGCTACTAATTTGCCAAAAAACACAATTTTATGAAAAATGGACCAAAATCTGATGCAAAAATATAAAATAGCCACACAATACAGCTGGGAACCTGTCAAAGAAGGGACACATTTTTAATATTAGTACTGCTAACATGAGCAGCTGACAAATAAAAGAATCTGCATGCATTTCTGAAATAAAAGTTATCTATAACTCTGATTATTACAGTTATTTCTTAATTGTAAACCCTCCACGTTTTCTTCCAAAATTGCCATTTTGCAGTGGGATTATTAGGGGAAGAGCAACATTTTGAGCCAAAATCGGGGACAGTTCACAGGTTTGGATATGCCTAATTCTTTAAAGCAATTTATTTGCACATACTTCTCAACCTGTTAATGCAGGAAATCTGGACAAGGCCAAATATACTTATAAACAGTACAAAAAATTGTTGTATAAACTGAGACAGTTGATAGAATAACAGGTCTTGCTTTAGCATGCATTTTTCTGAAGGTTGTGAAGTCTGAAACTCAGTGTCGTCATTATTTAGTGACTTAATTCCTAAATTATTTGCCAGAAAACCACATATGTAATGAGAAACAAACCAAAAATAAGAAGCAAAAATCTATTCATTCTGTGAAAAAATCTGGACAGTTGAGTTTGCCACCCTTCCCCCTCACAAAATCGTGGTTGAATGGAGCCTCCCCCTTCAGCTATTCCAATGAACCATTACTTGGCTATTTCATCCCATTTACCATAAACACTAATGTGAATACTGCTTTACTTCTACGATGATTTAGACTTCATTTGAAAGTTTTATTTTGCATTTTACAGCACAAACACTAAGACATCTGCTAAACAAAGCAATGCAATCTCACAATGAAAACAGACTTGGCATTAAAACTTCTCTGCCATTGAAACAGCATTGAAACCCACATTCAAAGAAAATACATTTTGCCAGTGACAGATAAAGATTAACTTTGGGCTGTTTTCATATCATAGGCCCCTTGCACATGAAACATACACGTGGTCTTTGATACACCTTTCTGATTTTATTAAATTATATTCCTTGTACAATATAGTATAGCTGTAGAGGGCGTTTTAAATTTGTTTTGAACATTTTTCCAGTAAACAATGAAACAAAATGCATGCACCAATAACGACAAAACTGCCCAATTCAGAACATTTCTATCATAAAAGTCTACTCAAACTTCTACAGTCCACCAGTATCAGTAAATATGCACAATCTCTGAAGAAGTAAAAGTCATCTAAATAATTCCATATTAAAGAAATCTGTAACTAATGAAGAGGTTGCTGCTAGCAAACAACTTTATGTCATTGTTTCATCTACAAATAGTGTCTGTTACCCTTGAGGAATAAATTGCCTATGTTTCATTAAAAATGATAAGCCTGACAACAACTATCTACTTGTTTCATGGGGAAAACATGATCAAAGTATCAGTAAATATGCACAATTTCTGAAGAGAAGTAAAAGTCATCTAATAATTGCAATAGGGAATGGATGGCAAACTGATAACAGCTTCAGTGTTACTAGGTATCTTCACCAAAAAGGACTGCAGCATCCACCCCTTTACAATACCGTACAGTATCAGCAATGCATTTATCTATTGCGGGAGTAGAACCCACAGCCTTCTGCATCAAAAGCAAGTACACTACCGGTTGTGCTATTAGCAATGCAAGCAGACTCAGCATAAGCATCACTAAACTTTTGTTCCCCTGCAGCTCTCAGCTTTTTGTAAAATCTACTTGACACTCGGCTGTATCTCTGAACTTTGCAGCACAAGAAATCTGGAAAAAGCCAAAATTTATTGGGGGGGGGGGGCGCAAAAGACCAAGAAACAGGGACACATTTTAAACATTGTATAATGTTGGAAAGTTGCTAGAATAAAATGCTGTATTACCACCATACATTTCATTGCCAAGCAGTGAACCCAGGACCCTGTGCAAAACAGTCACAGCAACATACCACTGTGCCAAATCAAGTCATCAGTTTTATGAAGAGGAATACTGAAACTTAAATGGCTACATTCAGTGAATTCAGTTCTCACCATAGCTGTCAACATCTTAGCACAAAACACCTGAACAAAGCCAATAATGGGGGAATACAGCCCTCAAACATATTCAGTGAGTTCAGTTATCACCATAGCTCTCAGCCTTGGCACAAAAAACCTGGACGAAGCCAATAATGGGGGAATACAGTCTCAAAAATAGGGACAAATTTCAAATATCCATCTTATAAACTTGCTATAATAATAGGTTTTGTGTTACCATGTACTTTCTTTTTTTTTTTTTTTCAAAACAAGTTTATTGTTTTAACATATAAGAGAAATATCATAACAATTTTATACAAATAATTAAAAATAGGTATTATTATAATATTCAACAAAACAACTAAAGTATTTACAAAGACATCCACTACAATCAGATCAATTAATTAAACTAAAATACTGTGCTATTGAAATTAGAATTTTTTTAACAAATTTTGTAAATTATCCCATACAATAAAATGTGATGTTTTCTAGTTGTTCTCATTCTAATTGTGCTTATTTCCATATGACACATTATATTCATAACATTTTAAATTCATTGAGCGAAGGAGGTGTATCTGAAATCCAATTTCTAGTTATTATTTTCCTAGCCACTGCTAGGATAGACCATAACAAGGGAAGCTTAATCTTTTTAACACATTGAGGTACAGGTGTGTTGAATAATATAAGAGACTTAGAAATAATGAAATTATCTGTAAAAAGAGCCTGCAAAAATTCATTAATTGACTTCCAGTATTCTTTCAACTTCATACAGTCATAAAACATATGAGCCCAGTCAGCATTAATTTCTACATTACATCTCTTACATAGATTATCTTTATTATTAATTTTATTCATCATCAAAGGTGTATAAAAAGATCTATGTAAAATTTCCATGTATAAAGTCTCCAGACAATGGAAGATGTAGTTCTATAAGCAGATTCCAATATATATTGTTTATCTTGTTGAGTTGGTGGGTCCCCATTAATAGAGGTGAAATAATTCCAGTATGAATCTACATTGTAAAAAGTTTCTTGTCTGATAATTTTATGTATATATGAAAGTTTACCTTTATCAGAAACTTTATGCTGTAAATTTATTATCAAGTAATCAATCAGTTTTGGAATAGATTCTTTAACTGTTATAGACATTAGATCTATTCTATCAATGAGATGTTGTCTAAAGATCTGAACCTCTAACCAGCAAGTTTCTCTTAGATCAAATTCTTGTTTTAAGAAATCTAGATTTTTAACTTTATTATCAGATATCAGCTGATACCAGTACTTTAGATTATTATCTATAGCTAAATGAGCTCCTTCAGAAGTAGATGACATAAGCATACCCTGAGTATAAATTATAGGGAATACAATAAAATTCCATTCCCTATACTTAGGATGCATGAATATAAAGTTACGATAACTAATAATAATATTTAATGGGTAACGGACCATATGTTTAGGTGTAATAGGTGAAGAACAAAATTCCTTTAACAACCACAACATGGAGTTATTTATAAACCATGTACTTTCTGAAGAATGTGAAGTCTGAAATTCCAATGCTTGTCATTTTTATTTATTTAACATTTGTTAACCAGGGAAGTCCGACTTGGAACAAAAGGCAATTTTTGGCAGAGGAAGAAAGACTCCAGACATGTCTTTGCAAGATGAGAGGACACCAGAGCAAACCCACACAAACACAGTAAGGACATGCAGACTCCACATAGAAGGCACCCCAGCCAAGAATCAAACCAGACAACCTGCAGCTGTTAGACAACAATGGTGCCACTGCACAACTGGCTGTGTTAAGAAACAAACCTATAGAAACCACAGATTTTATGAGGAACAGAACAATTATGAGGCAAAAATCTGCATTTTTTTTTTTACAAATGGTGGTGGGTAGGGAATTCAGGCTCCTGCCATTTGGGCCCAAGGTACAGGTTTGAGCCTTATTCTCTACCCACCACCATGTAGTGACTGGGGAATTTCACACACACACCTCTTACATGCCCTGCAAGTCCGAAGCTTCATTGTATCCTGCACCATCATTGCCTCGCCCAAGGGGCTGTTATCCCACAAGAGAACCTAAGGCTCGCTCTAGCTGTCCCACGAGATCACCCTGCCTATGGACATTGCCGTCCGATCCCCTTCCAGTCTATGCAGTTAGAATTACTGCATAGACTGCTGAGTAAATGTAGATGCACATGTTGTAGTCCGGACTGCTGGTGGAGAGAGTCTGGATTCTGTGTGCATGCTCCAGACTGGTTCACCAGCAGTCCGAGTATGGGAAATGCTGCAAGTGAAGATGCGCAATGTTCTGGGACTCGCAGTTCATTTTATTATTTCCTTTTTGTTATTTTTATTTTATATTTTGTTTAATTTTCTTATTTTTACAGCTGGGAGGTTTCCTACACACCAGGATTTTCATATCTGTCATTTCTTATTATAAAATGAGTGAAATTATAGGTTAAAAAAACAAATTTACTTACTGTGAGTAATGATTACGAGTTCCCTTTCCATATTCATAAATTGCCATTTTATGGCATATACTGAAAGTGTTTAGATTTAAATGGCAACATTCTATTTTGTATAATCAGCAAAGGTTAAACTGAGTGATTATTGCCAATTTAATACTATTTGTTCAGAATGTGATTGTTACATTCTGTGACATTCCTAGTTCAGGCTTCTATTGTTTCCCTTGTACAACTTTCAGTTTGATGTCATGTATAAAACATTAGTTACCTTGGTAACAGTATTATGTATGGTCGACATGTGTTACAAAACTACAATTCAAGTTAAAGCAATTGTGACTTGTTATGCACATTTACCAATACGAGAAAATCTAAAACAGTAATGTTATTATACTCAAGCCCATGTTATTGAACTGTCTTTTGTCAATTTTAATACTATTTGTTCAGAATGTGATTGTTACATTCTGTGACATTTCAAGCTCAAGCTTCTATTTTTTCCCTTGAACAACTTTGTCTGTTTGATGTCATGCATAAATCAGTTACCTTGGTAACCACTTGAGTATTTTATATATGGTCAAGATGGGTTACAAAAACAATTCAAGTTAAAGCAGTTACATGACGACTTATGCATATTTACTTGTATAAGAAAATCATCATGCTTTTCATGATGTTCAATGTAGTGTATGTCATTTATGATAAGTTAAGACAGTAGGGTTATTATACACAAGCCCATGTTATTAAATCCTGTCTTTAATGTCTAAATTCAGCACACTGCTTCATCTTATATGACGATTATATATTTTATGTCTAGATTTACTAAAATCATACATTACATAACTATTGTTTTTTGATAAAAAAAAATCAACTTAATGAGCTAAACAAAGTGTTGTGTACATGTGGTTTAAAACTGCCCTTTTGTTATATATTTTTTTTAAACCAAAAACGTCATTGCCGAGAATTATCTCAGAGCCATTAAGCATTATCGTCACTCTGTCTCCGTTACCATAGCAACATGGGAGTGTCTGTTTCTGTTAGTGTGTCTGTGTACTGCATACCAGAGGCTCGCGATGCACCTGAAGCAAAGCTTCACTTCACTGCAACTTCAAGCCTAAATTTCCTCCCCTTCAGCAAAGCAGCAGCCAGTAAAAGAACAGAGAGCAAATGGATTAAAAAAAAAAAAAAAAAAACTCCCAACAAGCCGCCACAACAAGAGACAACACACTACTCCAGCCCTCCCACCTTTCATCCAGCAGACGCACAAACAAACCACTCTCTGTCAAAACATCCCAAACCACAGCTCCATCCCTCCCCCGGACCCAGGCCAAAACACCAAACGTCTCCCCCCAACACACAAGCACCAGCAAACCCCGACCACAAGCTGCACCCCACAGTCTCCCAGAGACTAAAACGGCAACACACAACAGACACCAGACATAGCTGCATCCACACAGACCATACCAGGCCCAATCAAACAGCAGTCGAAGCCATGACACCTGCCATAATTTATATTATGTTTAGACAGAGTAATAATGACATCTGTATTAGCCAGCTTCCAGACACAGCTGCATCCACGCACACCATATCAGGCCTGATCAGATAGCACTTGTAGCTATGACCCCTGCCATAATTGATATTAACTATATTTAGACAGAATAATGATGACATTTGTACTAAGAGCTTGCTACTATTTAACCAAGATATACATGACATTTCTAAATCATACTTTAACTGAAGAAGGCATTAGTCACCGTGACAGCATCTTCTCCCTTTCCTCAAAATACTCCACACTCTACTGTCACTGCCATCATACACGATGCCAACT